>NC_051086.1:36420507-36547650 GCF_004664715.2 Peromyscus leucopus | reverse complement strand
TATATTTGTAAGTCAGGTGTGGTGACTCTTACCTATAATCCCAACACTTAGGAGGTAGAAGCAGGAGAATTACTATGTATCTTCAGCCAGCCTTACCTACATGACTTCCAAGCCAGCTTAGGCTTTGGTGTGAGACGCTTCAAACCTTTTTATTTTAAAAATTAAAAAAAGAAAAGAAGAGGAAGGAAGGAAGGGAGGGAAGGAGGGAGCGAGGGATGGAGGAAGGCAGGCTTGTGTGCTATAAACATATTCAATTTTTATTAATTAAATAACAATAATGGGAAAGTAATCCAACAATAACTTTAGCAACAAATGTTTCTAGACGATCTTCTAGAAGTTAGGAGATGTTCGAACTACAGGCAGGAATCGCAGTGTAAGGAACCTGAGGGACGCTGCATGTGGATGTGAAGAGCCCTTTCTACAGAGGCTGGGAGTGAAGGGGTCACTGTAGAGACCCTCACTCCCAGGCGAATGGCAGTCAGCACGTTTACTGCTGGTGTGGGGCAATGGGCACCTCACCGGGGTCCAGATACATGAGACTGAGACAGCGGGTGGGCGACAGCTGCGGAATTGCTGAGACATGGCTCTGTTTCCTGATTAGTTGGGGGTGGGTTTAAGTTCACTTAAAAGCAGCCAGCCATTCTTGGGCCAGCGAGATGGCTAAGTGGGGACTGGCGAATGCTGCCAAGCCTGCAAACCTGAGTTCAAATTCCAGGACTCACAGTGGTGGAAAGAGAGAACCGACTCCTGCAGGTTGACCTCTGACCTCCACACTCATGTTGTAGCATGCACAGATACACGCTCACACAAAATAAATGTTTAAGTTTTAAAACTTTAAAAAAAAATTTTTTTTGGTTTTTTGAGACAGGATATCTCTATGTTTAAATTTTTTTATTTTTGTTTTTATTTCTTAAACTTTTTGTGTTTTTAACAATCACTGGTTTTTTTGCTTTAATTTAAAATTATAGATGCTTGTGAGCTATTATGTGGGCACTGGGAATTGAACCCAGGTCCTCTGGAAGAGCAGTCAATGCTTTTAACCATTAAGACATCTCTATAGCTCCTAAAACTTATTATTTGTTTTTTTAAGCAGCCATTCCTCAGGCTTCTACCTTGGGAGGGGTAATCATCAACCTTTCCCAGAACCTCCTTATTGGTAAAGACCTCATGGTCCTGCTGGTCCCAAACGAGGCCCACTTGATGCCACCTGTCTGTCTCCAAAGACCTCACACTTGTAGGAACATCTGGGCTAGGATGGGAGAGAGTCTGCCTCCACCATCCTTCGATCAGGGAAGAACCCAGAGTCAGCTTTCCCAAGACACCAGAGTTTCCAAGGTGCCCCATGGCAGGAAGCAGCCAACGCCAGATGCTGCACACGCCAGACGCTCTTGATATTACTCTGCTTTTCCCCTGGACGGCACCAGCACACTCGGACACCTGCGACCTCTTCAAGCTTCTGTGCAAAGGCAGAGCCAGTGGCAACCCCACGCTGATAAGATTAATCTGCAGGGCCGATTATGGTGTAATTTCCTATGCTGAAACTTTGTAGATTTTTTTTAAAGGGTTTCATTTTCCAATTGGTCTGATTTCACAGGAAAATTTACCTGTTTCTCTGAGGCATTTTTTCTCCTGGAAGAGAGGTGCTGATTGGCCCAAAATAACTGACAATCTGGTGTAACAAAAATTTCCAATGTAAACTCATTTTCCCTTGGTTTCAGCAATTTTAACTCTATATATAGAGAGATCTCTGTCAGAATTGCATTGTTAGCGTCTCTTGATAAACTTAATTGTCTCCCATCCCTGACGGTAGAGAGCTCCATTGATGGGTCTCAGCCCCCAGCTAGCTGCCATCCTGCTCTGGCTTCTAGCATGTACTGGGAACTACACCCTCGGATGCAACGACAAAGCCCTGAAAGAGATCATTCACATTTTGAACCAAGTCACAGAAAAAGGGGTGAGTACCCTATCTGGCACCATCTCCCCAGATGCTCAGGTGATTCTAGCTGGGGCGGTTCTAGGCTAGGAGAACCGAGTTGCTAGAAAGGTCGGCGGCTTGGGGGTTGGAGCAGGACTCGGGACACAGCCAGACTTCGTGAGATCCTGCTACTTCCAACTTGGAGGCTGTAAGGAGTTTCCTTGGGGTGAGGAGTGAGAGGTGTATCAATGATTTCTCTGTCCTGCTTGGACTGAACTCTTATCTTTCCATCTTTCCATCGTCAAGACACCATGCACCGGGATGGTTGTACCAGACGTCCTTACAGCAAGGAAGGTAAGTGGAGCCGTGGGGTTGGCTTTGGCCTACGCGGTGGGTGGGAGAGGAGCGTCACCCGCAAGTTTCTGAATAAGAAACTTCTGTGACAGAAAACTGGCAAGCCCAAAGGAGGCGTTCTTCTACACTGTGGAGGCTGAGTTACTCTCCGGTGTATTTTGCAGTTTCGGATTTCACTAGACATGTCACAGAACGCCTGCCTTCTTCATCCTAACTCAGGGTGCAGGCGTCCCGAGAGTCCTACCCAGTCTTGGCGCAGTCTCTGGAACATAGGAGATACACAATTTGTGCCTGCTGAATGAGAGAATTCTCTCTCTCCTTTCTCTTCCTTTGGCCTATGCATTTCTGAAAAACTGAATACGCTCTCAAAAACAGATATGGAGATTACAGGTTGAGAAGGCTTTCACTTTGTCTAAGAGACTTCCTATGGTACTGCCAGATCTCCTCCTTCTCAGCCTGGTCACCTAAGAGCCAGCTGGGATGGTGGCCCTCTCTGTGTCTCCTCAGCTCACTCTGTCCCACCCCTGGCCCCTTCAGCCTAGTGTGGACCTGTCCTCTGGTTGGAGTCTGCCCATCCCTGCTTCTGCCTGGCCATCTACCTCCCCTGTCTGCCTCCTGCACTGCCTCCCCCCACCTCTCCATCTGGAGTGGGAGGGGACAGATGTGACAGCTGATAGTGCATTTTCTCTCACAAACACATGACTGGCTACCTCCGTATCAATAGCTCGGTGCACTGCAGTTCCTGTTTTCATGGAAACACGCAACTGAGCATGAAAAGCCCCAGAGCCTTGATTTCCCAGTGCCCTCCCCGCTGCCTGCTTCCCACGTGCGCCGGACGGGGGGCAGGTCAGGACTGAAGCTCTGTGGGGTAGTTGGGGGTCATAGCCCAGCACCCGGGCCATGAACAGGGTTCATCCCCATTCACAGGGAACTGCCCTCATGACTTTATCTGGATGGTCTCATTTTATTCAAGATTATTCCAGGCCGAGTTTCTGAAGGACAAATACACATGTATGTACGTATATATGTAAACACTCATATGCATATATATGTGTATTTGGTCTATATATGTATATCTACATATACATATATGTGTGTGCATATATATGTGTGTGTATATACATATATATGTATATATAGATATATATGTATATCTATATATATATATCGCTGTTTTATATCTATGTAGCCTTAAGTATTTATTGATCTCTGAGTCCTTCCAACTCAGATGGTAGCTACCAGAAGCTGGGTCTACTGTCCTGCCCTAGCAAAGCCCAGGGCAGGGACCAGCTCCTGGGAACTGGACCTGGTAGAAGTGTCAGGCCTGGTAGAAGTGTCAGGCCTGGTAGAAGTGTCAGGCCTGGGTGTGAGAGCCTTTGGTTTTGGCTGTAGTTCTGCCATTCACTGGCCATCTGGCTTTGGGCAGATCTTCATCGATCTTGGAGCCTCAGTGTCCACATGTGGAGACGCCAAGGTTGATTCTGAAGGTCGTCTGAGGGCTGGAGACCAGTTCTAGGAATTTCTTTGGAAGTGTTTTGTGTGAGGCTCTAGAACCCTGACCTAGGCCTCAGCCCGGCTGCAGAGAAGGGATGAGTCTGAGGAGGGCAGTGGGCCGGCCAGGCCTCCATGGCTCCACGCCGGGGCCTCCTCACTATAGGCCGGCTCTATACTGCTCCTCCCTGCCCCCACCCTCCTGCTGGCCTTGCTCTTCCTCAGTCTGCCTTTCTTGCTTGTCACACTCTTGTTTCGTGGGCTTTCCCCCAAACGTCAGGGCCTCCTGGTTTTGCTCCCCTCCCCCTTCTAGTCTGTCCTCCAGAGATTCGGCGTTGGTTACCTTCATAGTGTGGCATTTCTGACCAGGAAAGAGCTCTTCTCTAGAGGCCACAAAATTGGTTTGAGGGGGGATGACTTCTTTGGGGTTCCCAAGAGACGGCTTTTTCAAACTCTAGTACATTTACTTTAACTTTTGGGAGGACCAAAGCCCGCAGCCTCTTCAAGCTGGGCAGCACTCAGCTGTCGGTAGGAAGAGTGCTCTGAGATAAATCCCCGGTGTCACAGGCAATACTGGCCGGGGTACGGACAGTCACCTGAGGAAAAGCCATGGCAAGCACCAAGCTAGCTGTTTTGTGAAGGGCCTCTGGGTGGCCCATCAGCTGGGCTATTTCCTCTTCATGAAAGAGAATTCAAGACCAAAGCCCTTGAGATACTCTGAGTGTGTGTGTGTGTGTGTGTGTGTGTTCGTGCATGTAGTGGCACCCTCTCTATGGTTGCCTTTTTATTTTTTAAGACAGTCTCGCATTGTCTGGAGCTTGGCAAGCAGGCTAGGCTGGCTGCCCACTGAGCCTCAGGATCCTCCTGTCTCTGTCAACTCTAGCTCTGGGGGGGATGACTAAGAAACACCACCACATTCAGCCTTTTAAAAAACATTCGGGTTCTGAGGACTGAACTCAGGGCCTCATGCCTGCGAGGGAAGCACGCCAACCACTGGGCCATCTCCTCTGGCCCCATTTGTTTTAAAGGATTACCTCATCTAAAGCACTGGCTGATTAGATTTGGGCCCAATTAGAGAGAACGAAATGCAGCGGGATAGGAGGACTCCGTTTTCTTGGGCCCACACGAGGCTGGCTGAGAGCTGCGAGGACCCCGAAACAGTTGCTGCCACAGAAGGCGCCTCCTAGCTAGCCATTTCCTGCCATTCTTGTGAGCCACAGACTTGCTTGTGGTGAGGACTGAGGTACAAGGCTGGCTGCCTGTCACGGTGTGCTCCCTGAGCCACAGCTGGCCCTGCCAGGCAGGACTTTCTCAGGCAGAGATACTATCAAGCGAGCGAGTGGGGTGCCATGTCATCCTTGGCGGCAAAATCAATGGAACTGCAATCTGAAGATCCCCGATTCAGCTGCCTTTGAGACTGGCTCTTTTGAAGTGTCCCCACTGGGTGAAGTCTCTTTCCAATTCCATTTTTAATCTAATTAGTTTTAGAGGCTACATGCTGATAAGCCAGGCGTGATGGCACACACTTTTAGTCCCAGCACAGGAGGGAGAGACAGGCAGATCTCTGTGAGTTCTGGGCCAGCCAGGAATGCACAGTGAGACCCTGTCTCAAGCCAACAAAACTCTAGTGAGATATTTGGGTTTCTCTCTCTCTCTCTCTCTCTCTCTCTCTCTCTCTCTCTCTCTCTCTCTCTCCTGTATTGGACATTGAACCTGGGCCCTGACACATGCTAGGCAAGTGCTCCACCATTGAGTTCACCCCCAGTCCTGATATCTACCCAAATATTAGCAGTATAAGAGTTACCTCTGGCTGGTGGGATAAGTGAATTCATTTTTGTTAAGTATACCATAATAGTCAGAAAAAAAATAGGCAAGCATGGAAAGTGAAAACAGCAAGAAGCTGCTTGGGCGGCACCCTGCCTGTCCTGTCGGCTCCCCTGGTGTCATCATGGCGCATCCTGGCTCGGTGGACCAAGGGTGGGCCATGAGAGTCGCTAACAAGCTCCCGGTGATGTCGTATGCAGGCTGGGGCGTAGCCAGGGTCATGTAGAGACAGCTTCTCTCTGTGGGATAGAGACTGACTCATGCTGACACTCTCCATGATCTGTCTGTGAGCTTCAGGGGAAACCTGAGGCCTGGAGAGACAGGGACGTTCCCTCTCCCAGGTTCCCCGCTGGTGCATTCTGTCTTCTGAGACCTGAGTCCTTGGGAAGAGCCAGGGGCTCTCATTTCTACCAATGATGAGCAAAGGCTCCTCTCAGAAGCCATGGCCAAGGCCCAGGTCAATGGCACCCTCTCCTAGGAGCCTTTCCTGACCACCTACTGTGCTCCTAACTGGCTTTCTGAGGGACATGCCTTCATCCTTCACTGGACTCTGAGCATATCCAGACCCTGCTTCTCCTTGGGTAGGGCCACATGGAGCATGCCCCCAGCAGGCACTCGGCCATCAGCAAACATGGAGGATCCCCAGGACCATGCAGAGCCACAGCTGGCTAAAGAGCTCCTGTGGGCGCCTTGGGCAGAAAGAAAAAGCCACAGGGTAGAAAGGTGGGGACTGGGGGTGCAGTCAGGTGCTCCCCACTCTGCCATCTACCTAGGCGGGTGACTTTGCTGAAGGAACCCCCTTCAATAAAACCCTCCATGGAAAAAAAACCTGGGAGATTCTGCAGAAATATTTGCATATAGATTCCGAGTTTAGCAGACTCACCTTTGGGGTAGGAAAATCATCACCTGCTCCAGTTCAAACCCAAGCAGCTGACAGCTTCCTGTACGGCTTCTCTTTGCAGAATACCACAGAGAAGGAGCTCATCTGCAGGGCTTCCCAGGTGCTTCGCAAGTTTTATTTCCCACATGAGGTGACCCCGTGCTTGAAGAACAATTCTGGGGTTCTCAAAACCCTGAAGAGACTCCACAGGGGCATCAGCAACCTGTATCCACAGGTAAGCAGGGCAGGACAACAGCTTACAAAAAAAAGACTAGACACTGTGGGAGCAGCATTAAAGACAGCAGACAGAGCTCTCGACTCTCACAGAATGTTCTAGTGGGGTGGTTAGAAGAGATAAAGAGTAATATAATGCCCAGTTGTCTTCATGCTATGAAAGAAAGACCTAGGAGCCGGGCAGTGGTGGCGCACTGCCTTTAATCCCAGCACTCAGGAGGCAGAGGCAGGTGAATCTCTGTGAGTTCCAGGCCAGCCTGGTCTACAAAGCGAGTTCCAGGAAAGGCGCAAAGCTATACAGAGAAACCCTGTCTCAAAAAAAATAAATAAAAAAAAAAATCAAGACCTAGGAATAAAGAGAGTGGGTGGCTGGGGAGGAGGCTGATTCTCTGAGTCCCCTCAGATATTTGGATTAAGTAAGGAAGCAAGCAGGCCATGAGATTAACAGAGAAATACGTGGATGAAATGCGTGTGTTCTAGTGTGGCTGGATCAGAGTTAAGAAAACAGGTTTAAGTCAGGTGGTGATGGCACATGCCTTTAATCCCAGCACTAAGAAGGCAGAGGCAGGCCTTCTGAATTTGAGACCAGCCTGGGCTACAGAGAAGAAGTAGGTTTAGCAGCTGAGTTCACAGGAGCCTTTGGATGCTGTCCCAGGGATGGAGGGAAACACCTAGAGTTACTGACAGGATGGAGCCCATGGGTGCTCCAAGTAATATTTGTTCACACTGGCTCCTGGGTGGAGAATAAGACAGCCCAATGGAGGGCCATCATCACATGGCCAGGACAGGGATGACAGTGGCTTGTACAGAGTAGGAACAAGGAGGTGGCTAGATCGTCATTGATGGATAAACTCAGCACTACCACCCCACAGCTGTCCCCAAGGGGAAGACCTAAAGCTTTTGTTTTTTTTGTTTTTTGTTTTTGTTTTCTGAGACAGGGTTTCTATTGGTGAAATTATTATGGCCACTCCACGTAGTTAAAAGGATATTTATTTAATTGCGTAACTCACAAATTAAGGGATAGGTAGGTCGCAGGGTCTGGGAAAGGTGTATCGCAATCCAGCGGTGTTCTCTGGAGCTCTGCTCAGTCCACCTCCACCGTTCATCGTCCCAGCACCGAGAGCATGCTCGCCCATCCAGCTCTCGGGTCTCCAGGAGCTTCCCCTGGCCCCACCTTATAGGCGTGACAGTTGCCAGAGTCTCAGTGGGGGTTGGAACTTCCAGATCCAAGCTGGAATGGCTACCCACTACAGGATTCTCTGTGTAGTTTTGGTGCCTGTCCTGGATCTCGCTCTGTAGACCAGGCTTGACTTGAACTCACAGAGATCTGCCTGGCTCTGCCTCCTGAGGACTGGGATTAAAGGCGTGTGCCACTGCTGCCCGGTGACCTGAAGCTTTTGAAAGCATGGTGGCTGGTCTAAGCTATGTGACAAATAACTGGTGGCCCTGAGACCCAAACTGTGGCATCGGCATGGAGGGGGTTCCTAGACCCCTGGCTATGTGCAGGGTCCCCACTCTGAAATGCATCTGCTTCCTGGGCAGGAGGGCAGTGAGACTTCCATCTTGCTCCACAGGCCGGGTGGCAGCAGAGCCACGTCTGAGCCTACACGGTCTGTTCCTCCCTCCCATCTGTGACATGCCACTCCAGAGACCATAGCACGTGCCGAAAAGCAGGCCAAATCTCGTTAGTCTCATGAAAGTCACACGCAGGTTGAGAGAGCCTGAGAGCCCTGGTTTGAACATTGTTTTGGAGGCTCCCAGAGCCAGCTTGATGGAGCCCACGGGCCTGAGGGTGAGACCCAAGTAAATACTCACACAATGAAACGTTTCTTTTGTAGAAAAGCTGTACTGGGAATGAGTCCACGCACACAACACTGAAAGACTTCTTGGAAAGCCTAAGAAGGACCATGCAAAAGAAATACTGGCAGTGTGGGAGTTCCACGTTTTAACTTATATGAGTTTTTAATGGTTTTATTTTTTTAATATTTATATATTTATAATTCATAAAATAAAATATATGTATTATCTAACAGCAATGACAGTTAATGACACTTCGCTTGGCAATGAGGTCACAGTTTAGACTGTTACAGAAACCACTTAATTCACAGTGGCTACAAGTGGCTTGAGGACAGAACAGAGAGCTGGCTTCCTTCTCATGGAGTCCCCACCCTCATCGAGGACACAATGCACAAGACCACTAAAGGACAGAAGTGGGGGCTGGAGGGAGCTGCAGAGATGGCTCAGCCGTTAAGAGCACCCACTGCTCTGTAGAGGACCAGGTTCAATTCCCAGCACCCACATGGCAGCTCACAACTGTCTGTAACTCCAAGATCTGACTCCCTCACACAGACACAGACAGACATGCAGGCAAGACACCAATGCACATAAAATAAAAATAGATTAGAAAGGGGACTGGAGGGATGGTTTGGCGGCTAAGAGTACTTATTGCTCTTCCAGAGGACCCAGGTTCAATCTCCAGCACCCACATGACAGCTCACAACAGTAACTCCAGTCCCAGCAGATCTGATGCCCTCTTCTGGCCTCCTATGGAGGCATGCATGTCATACACAGATAACATGCATGTAGGCAAAACAACCATCCACATAAAAACAAGATAAAAAAAAATAAGCATAGAAGAGCCAGGGAGATGAATCTGTAGGTAGGAGAGAACTGACTTCATGGGATTATCCTCTGAACCACCACACACAGAGACTCAAACCCCTAACACATACACACACACACACACTCAAACCACTAACATACACACACACAAACCCCCTAACATGCACACACACACTCAAACTGCCTAACATACACACACACATACACACACACACTCAACCGCACATACACACACACAAACCCCACTCACACACACACTCAATTCCCCCAACACACACACACACACACATCACAACACACACACACATACACTTAAACCCTCTAACATATACACACACACTCAAACTGCCTAACATACACACGCACACATACACACACACTCAAATCCCCAACATACAGACACACTCAAACCCCAAATCATACACAACACACAACACAAACACACTCAAACCCCCTAATATGCATACACATATACTAAAACCCCCTTACACACACATACACACACTCAAACCGCTAACATACACACCACACACAACACTCAAACCCCCTAACACACACAGACAGACACACACACTCAAACCCCCTAACACACAACACACACACACACATACACACACTCAAACCCCCTAACATGCACACACATACACACACATACACACTCAAAGCGAAAAGGCACCACACCCCACCCTCCCTGGGAAGGAGTCACTGAGACCACAGAGCCTGCAGTTGATGGAACAAGAACCAGATTTTTAAAAATATTTTTTTAAATAGCAGGGAATTGATGGCACATACCTACAATCCAGTTTGAGGCAGACCAGCATGGATCCCCAGAACCCACAGAAAAGTGGAAGAGAGAAAACCAACTCTACAAAGTCGGCCTCTGACCTCTGTATGTACATCATATGTACATACCATCATAGTATAGTAAAGAAAAAAAAAGAGATCTAAGTGTTTAAAACTGTTAACCCAATGGAACTATGAAAACATTACTACAAAAAATTTCACAGGGAGCTGGGCGGTGGTTGGCGTACGCCTTTAATCCCAGCACTTGGGAGGCACAGGCAGGTGGATCTCTGTGAGTCTGAGGCCAGACTGGTCTATATAGTGAGCTGCAGGCCAGCCAGAGATACAAAGAGAAACACTGTTGTAAGAAAAAAAAAGTTACTGGGCAAGAGAGATTGCCCAGTGGTTAGGGCTCAGTTGTCTTGCTCTTTGAAAAGGTACCAAGATGTTTCCTGGCACACACATGGTGGATCACAATTATCTCTAACTCCAGGGGATCTGATGCCTCTGGCCTCTGAGGGCACTGAACACACGAGTACACAGCCACATGCACACATACACTTTTACACATAATTTAAAAGAATAAAAGTAAAATTTTAAAAAAAGAATGTGAGTTATGACCAACCTGAATAAATAAGATTTTGCCACAACTCTGCACCCTCCAAAATAACATGAAGTAAATCTTAATTTTTCAATAAGGAAATTAATATGTAATATCTAAAGATGATAATTAAGAAAATAGTTGTAGTCATGAGTTAGGGTTGGAGAGATGACTCACTGGTTAAAAGCACGGATTCCTTTTCCAAAGGACTTGGGTTCAAGTCCCCACACCACATGGTGGCTCACATCTGTCTGTAACTTCAGTTCCGGGGCATCTGACACCCTGTTCTGACCTCTGTGGGCACTGTGTGCGGAACACAGACATGCAGGCAGGCGATGCACTCACACACATAAAATAAAAATGAACAAATCTCAGGTTGGGGATTTAGCTCAGTGGTAGAGCGCTTGCTTAGCAAGCACAAGGCCCTGGGTTCGATCCTAAGCTCTGAAAAAAAAAAAAAAAAAAAAAAGAACAAATCTCAAAAAAATTTAGAGAGTAGTCATGAATTAATGATGGCTGGTAGCTGGGGACAGGTCACAGGCCACTGCTTTGTTTTCACACGGATTTGAAAGTTTTCTTTCTTTTCTTTCTTTCTCTCTCTTTTTTTTTTTTTAAGGATTTATTTACTATGTATCCAGTGTTCTGCCTGCAGGCCAGAAGAGGGCATCATTACAGATGGTTGTGAGCCACTATGTGGATGCTGGGAATTGAACTCAGGACCTCTGGAAGAGCAGCCCTGAAAGTTTTCTTAATAAAAAGTGAAGAAATGTAGAGAATGAATGAAGAGATCTTTGAATTTGTGATGATAGCCACTGGAGGAAAATAAAACAGAGGGAAGGTGAAGGATGGTACTTGGGTTAAGGAGGGATGAAGCAAAGCTGGAGTGACTATGGGCAGCCAGTCCATTTTAGGTCGTGGGGGGGGGTTGCGTGCTCAACCTTGTCCATGTGCATAAGAGATAAAATTCTGTTTTGTTTTGGTGACCCAGGTTTGATTCCTGGCACCCATGTGACAGTGTACAACTGTCTGAAATTTCAGTTCTAAGGGATCCACAGACACTGCATCCGCATTGTACATGGACATAAATGAAGGCAAAATGTGCATAAAATTCGAATAAAAAATGGTTTTGAGACAGGATTTCTCTGTGTAGCCCTCGCTGTCCTGAAACTCACTTTGTAGACCAGGCTGGCCTCGAACTCACAGAGATCTGCCTGCCTCTGCCTCCTGAGCACTGGGATTAAAGGTGTGTGCCACCATTGCCCAGGAAAATGTATTTTTTAAAAGAGCAGGAGTTATATCTTCACACTGCTATTTGAAAGGGATGGAAGCGAGAGGAGAGAACCTAACCAAGCCCCAGGGCATGGAACCTGCCCCTCGGAGGGCGCTCTGTGAAGGAAGATGGAGCTGGCAACAGTGACTTGGCACCCTTTTGACCCTCAGTCACACACGTGTGACGAAAATTAACACCAGTACTAAAATCACACCAACAATATATACCAACTTTTTAACCCCTTCAAAACAAGGGGAACAAATCAAAGCTTCAAATCTCACCCTGACCACAGTCAGTTTCACCCTGCCCACATAAAATACCAGTGTGCCAGGGGCAATAAAAGTCTAAGGCCAATTGGGGAGATACACAGTTAACATTTTAATTTCCTTTCTCCTTTGATTGAAATTCATTTGCATGAGCTAGCTAAGGTGAGCTGCGTCTGCCACAGGATATGAGCTGTGGGTTTGCACTTGGTATATGAGGCCAGGCTGATAAAGGAAAGGCTGTCAAAAAGAAAGGCCTAGAACAGACCACAGGATGCACACAGGTCAGCCGACGACACACTAACCTTCTTGTTTGCATTCGGACAGGGGGTCCTGGACTCTGGATTTAAACATCCAGCCACCAACCTCTGATTGGACCAAGAGAGGACGAGAACACAGGTTAAGGACACACATAAAACACGTGAGTGGAGAAACTTCAGGGTTAAGTGAAAGGCATGAGGCTTGTGATTGGAGGCCATGGCCAGCGCCTGCTCGGTGGAGTGTACCTTGTCGCTGACAGCGAGGATGGAGCCATCGGCCCTCTCTCCCATGATTCCTATCGTCACTGCTTTTGCCCTCACCCACTGGATAGGCCGTTACTAACTGGCGTTTGGCAATGGGTAATAAATATCTAGTGGATAAAGCCGGGCGATGGTGGTGCACGCCTTTAATCCCAGCACTCGGGAGACAGAGGCAGGCGGATCTCTGTGAGTTCGAGGCCAGCCTGGGCTACCAAGTGAGTTCCAGGAAAGGCGCAAAGCTACACAGAGAAACCCTGTCTCGAAAAACCAATAAATAAATAATAAATAAATAAATAAATAAATAAATATCTAGTGGATAAATGCCCTAACGAAACCATGTAGTTGTGTCTCGTGTGCAACGTTTTTGGGGGGTGCATTAAGAAGTGTTGGCCTCTAGTAGGAACGCCACAGGGATGTGCCAGTCGAGCAAATGAAGCGGCTCACTGCCGAACTTGAAGGCCTGAGTTTGGTGCCCAGGACCTACATGGCAGACAGAGAGAAGTGACTTCCACAAGCTGTCCCTAGCCACCCATGCTCTGTTGCACACACATGGGCACGTGCGAATAAATAAATGTAACCTAAACAATGACTCGGGCCTTCTTTTTGTCACTGCTCTGTCTGCACCATCGCCTGTGACCTCGGTTTGTCTTTGTCCTCCCAGCTGGCACCCCACAGTATCCAGATCCTCCGAGGATGGCACAGCTCACGGCAAAACACAGCTCACAGCCTCCTTGTGGAAGAGGCACAGTGTGGTCCATCAACACACAGGCCAGGCTCTCAGCTCTGTCCACCTCCGCCCAGGGCAAGGCAGGGTTTTCTCTTGTCTTGTTAACTTGCAGGGTTAATTTATTCAACACGAGGTTCACTCTCCCCTTAAGTAACTGTCATGGCTGACACCTCTTGAACTGGCCTCTCTAAAACAAACAAACAAGCCAGGCAGCGCTTGTGCACATCTTTAATCCCAGTCCTGGTTGGGGGGGGGGCAGAGCCTGGCAGATCTCTGTGAGTTCAAGGCCAGCCTGGTCTACAGAGTGAGATTCAGGATAAGTACCAAAACTATACAGAGAAACCCTGTCTCAAAAAACCAAAAAACAAGCGGGGTGGCGGCGCACGCCTTTAATCCCAGCACTAGGGAGGCACTAGGGAGGCAGAGGCAGGCGGATCTCTGTGAGTTTGAGGCCAGCCTGGGCTACCAAGTAAGTTCCAAGAAAGGCGCAAAGCTACACAGAGAAACCCTATCTCGAAAACAAAAAAAAAAAAAAAACCAAAAAAAAAACCAAAAAAAAAAAAAAAACACCCAAAAAAACAAATAAACAAACAAACAAAACCCCCCAACAATTTAAAAGATTTCCCCTCCTGCTGTACTAGGGATTGAACCCAGGGCCTTGTGCATGTACAGAAGCACTTTACTGTGAGGTGCATCCTAGTCCTCTTGGTCTCCCACCCTGAGACGATGACATTCTCACCTTAGCTCTCCAGATTGCCTTCATGTGTGTGTGTGTGTGTGTGTATGTGCACGCACAAGCATGTATGTGCATGTGACTTCACACTGCAATGTGAAGGCCAATTTCATGTGTCTTTCTCAATCACTATCTTACTTTTTCTTTTCATGAATGTTAGTGTATATGCATGTGTGTATGATTGTATGCCTATGTGTGTGTACATGTGAGTGTATATGAGTGTATACTTCTGTGTGTGTGCATATATGTGTATGCTTGTGTGTGCATGTGAGTATGTATGAGTGTATGCCTGTGTGTGCATGTGTATGACTGTGTAAATGTATGAGTACATGTGCATGTGTGTATGACTGTGTGTACATGTGTGTATAAGTGTATGCCTCTATGTGTGCATGTGTACATGTGTGCATGTATGAGTGTATGCCTGTGTGTGTGTACTTGTGTGGCGTGGCACACATGTTGAAGTACAGCCAGCAGTACTCTCTCCCTCCTTTAGGTGAGTATCAGACATTGAACTCAGCTTATTAGCTTGGTACAGCAAGTCCCTTTACCCTCTGATTCATCTCCCCAACTCTCCATCTTGTGTCTTGAGACAGGATCTTACTTAACCTGGAGCTCATCCCATCAGGTAGATTGGCTGGCCAGCAAGTGGCCCAGATCCACCGGTTTCCACCTAGCTCTGGGCAGGTTTGGACTGCCATACCCAGCTTCTATGTGGGTGCTGGTGATCTGAACTCAGGTCTGCACACCCACTCAGTGAGTGTCCTTACCCACTGAGCCATCTCCCCAGTCCCAAGATACACTCAAAAGAGGCACCAGGACACTTACACACTGCTGGTGGGAAAGTAAGCTGGGTAGCTACTGTGGAAACCGGTGCGGAGGTTCCCAAAAAACTAAACACAGGGCCACCATATGATTCAGTTCCTTACTATAAGCCAGGATTGTGAGCACACCACAGAGATGCTTGTATATTCACAGTCATTGTCGCCCTGCACAATCATGAAGGTACAGAACCAAGATACTTGCCGGGCGGTGGTGGCGCACGCCTTTAATCCCAGCACTCAGGAGGCAGAGGCAGGCGGATCTCTGTGAGTTCGAGGCCAGCCTGGGCAAGTGAGTCCCAGGAAAGGTGCAAAGCTACACAGAGAAACCCTGTCTCGAAAAACCAAAAAAAAAAAAAAAAAAAAAAAAAAAAAGATACCTATCCACAGATAGAGAATATGTTGTTCATATACACAATGGAATCATGCTTAGGCATGAAGAATGAAATCATGGTATTTACAGAAAGTAGATGCTGCTGGAGATTATGTTAAACAAAATAAAGCCAAATTGAGAAAGACTTTTTCCATTTTATGCAGAGTCTGGATTTAAATCTGTGTGTATTCAGAGTGTGTGCACATTGGTAATGTGAAAGCGAATTAGGGGAGGAGGAATTTTCAGGGATGGGGTGGGTGGAATACCAAATCACCTATGAGAAGCAGAAATCAAAGTATTTGAAGGAAGGATGGGGAAGGAGACGGGGTGAGGGGCACTAATTAAACATTCTGATAGTGTTTGTGTATAAGAATGACAAAATTAAATCAACCATTTTGTATGCGAACTTAAAGAATTAACAATAAAAAGGAGGCAGTCTGGCCAGTGGGGGGCAAAACTCTAGGTGGAGATCAGAAGTTGAGGCTGGCAGGATTTCTGCAGCGTCTATGGTACTTTTAGGTTGGGTTAAGCAATATCCTCTTTGTTAAGATTGGTATCGCACTCTGAGAAAATTTGATTCGGTTGTAAAGTCCCAGTTAAATTCTTAGCTACAATCGGAGAAATGCAGCCTTTGATTACAACTCAAATTTCCCCAGCCCTCTGAGAGGCTGGGGGAGGGGAGCAGGTGTGGGAGAACATCTGATCTGTCCCATGCTTCCGAGAGCCATAACCGTGTTTGGGTAAGACAGCCGATGTTCTGATAAGGCTGATAAAAGTAACCTGAAGGCTGGGTCGCCGCAGGAAGCCCACGATAAATGCCGAGAGGAAACAGGTGTTTTTGAAGTAGCCTCTACACCATCGCTTTCCCACACAAGGGCTCAGCTTCCGAAGGAAGACAGAATACCTGATTTGCTTTGCAAATGAAACTGTTTAAGGAGCAACTCTGCTTATCTACTAACAAATGTGTCTGGAGGCTCTCCCCCTCAACCTGAAGCTCGGTGGGCTTCAGAGCCCCTGGACTGTGGCTGCTGAACTTGCGCTGACTGAAGCCCCAGACTTGGGCTGACGGTGAACATCATTCATTCAGATACTACCTAGTTTTACACATGAATTGAGTGATTCACTGGAAAAGATGAGAACAGGAAACAGCAATGATGGCTAGCCCTGGTAGCTCCTGCCTGTGATCTCAGCCCTCAGGAGGTGGAGTCAAAATGATCAGAAACTGAAGGTCATCCTTGGCTACATACAGAGTTGGAGGCTAGCCTGGGCTAAGAAAGACACTGTCACAAAAAACAAACAAAAAATTCCGGGGGTGGGGGTGGAGGGTGGGGCTGTAGAGATGGCTCAGAGGTTAAGAGCACAAACTACTTTTCCAGAGGATTGGAGTTTAGTTACCAGCACTCATGCTGTGTGGCTCACAACTGTCTGTAACCCCAGCTTAAGGGGATCCGACGCCCTCTTCTGGCTTCCACTGGCAATTGCATTCATGTGCCAATACCTCCCCACCCATACTCCCACCAAACACAAATAAAAAAATCCTGAAAGCCTGGCAGGGGTGGCACACACCTTTAATCCCAGCACTAGGGAGGCAGAGCCAGGCAGATCTCTGTGAGTTTGAGGCCAGCCTAGTCTAAAGAGTGAGTTTGAGGCCAGCCTGTTCTACAGAGTACAGGACAGGCACCAAACCTACACAGAGAAACTCTGTCTCCAAAAAACAGGGGGGGGGGGGAAGAGCATGGCTGAGGAGGTAGATCAGCAAGTAAAGTGCTAAGTTTGGCGGAGCACTCATGTAAAAAGTGGAGCAGAGCAGTATCTGCCCAGGGGAGGCAGAGAAAGAAGCATCCCTGGGACTCACCCATCTGCCATCCTGGCCTAACCACCAGATCCTAGAGCAGTAAGAAACAACACACACACACACACACACACACACACACACACACGCACACGCACGCGCACGCGCACGCGCACGCACACGCATGCACGCACACACACACACACACACATGTACATGTGTGCCCCTCAAAACTAATGCTCTTAGTCTCAAAGAAGAAAGGGAGTAGGAAATGGTGACCCAGTGTCAACTAGGCAACAGGTAAGGCCATTAGATCACATAGTTCAATCAAAGAAATTCTTGAAGGCCGGGGAGACAGTTCGGCAGTTAAGAGCACTAGCTGCTCTTACAGGACTAGAATTCAGTTTCCAGGACTCACATGGTGGCTCTCAACTGTCCCTAACTCTAGTTCAGAGGGATCTGATGCCTTCTCCTGACCATTGCAGGCACCAGGCACACTCATACTGCACATACATAGATGCAGGCAAAACATGCAAACTCATAAAACTCATAACTCTTTAGAAAGGAAAAGGAAATCGTGAAGACATCCATTCCTAAAGGACACCAGGCTTTAGAGAAGATTGCTTTGGGGCTGTCCTGGGACCTTCCTGAGTGTCCAACCATTCCCTGACCCCCACCAGCTGTAATTCTGCTCGAATTGTTTATGGCCTCAGGGTCTCTGGGAGGGACTGGAGAATGTAAGGAGGAAGGAGGAGGAGGGAGATGGTCCCATCTCCACAGCCACTGAGAAGCCATCATCCCGGCTGGGGATGACACTCACTCCCTGCACCATCCTTCCAAGGACTGTCAACAGTCACCAAGCCTGGCTGGACTTGAAGATGGCATAGCCTGGCTCAGAGGACAGTGTGTATGGCATCTCCACAGCAGGGGGTCCACAAAAGCTAGCAGCTGGAAAGGGAGCAAACCCCAGGTTTAAAAAATAAAGTCCTCTGCATGAGAGCAGAGAGAAAGTTATTTGGGTAGAAGGGGACCGACAAGGCAAGCCAAGGGGATGAAAGGGATCAATGTCTAGTGAAATGGGTGTCTGAAAATGACATAATGAAACTCAGTCACTTCGTATGCTAACTTGAGAAAAAAAAGTCCTTTAGTCATGAAATCAAAACTTCTCAAGACCCACTCTGAATTCTTTGGTCTGCCTAACACAGAGTTATGGCAGCTCATAACTGTAACTCCAGTTCCAGGGGATCCAACACTCTGGTCAACACAGGTGCACAGCACACACATGGTACTCAGATGTATAGGCAGACACAGCAGAATAAAAATGTCTTCAAAGACAGTAGGCACTGGGGAGGAATTTTATTTTTCATCTTACCATGCTGCATGTACACACAACATTGATATATACAGCTTGAACAAATACAATTTATACATAAAATACAATGTGAGTGTGGCTTCTGAATTAACACAACAAACTTACAGTCTGTATCCTGGTTGGTAACAGCATTACAGTACTGCTGCTCAGATTTCCACTGATTCTAATTAGTCAAAACTGCAGGGTCAGCTCAAAGGCACTAGGAAGAACTGTTTTCTAGTAGTTTAAAAAAAGAAAACAATTATATATATTAAGAAACGGGGGAGAGGGGCTGGGTGTAGTGGTGCACAAATGTAATCCCAGCAATCATGAGGAGGAGGTAGAGGAGGATCAGGAGTTTAAGGCCAACCTGAGCTACATACAGGGTTTGTGGCCAGCCTAGGCTACATAGGACTCTTATCTCAAAATAGAGGGGGGAGGGGGGAGAAACTGGGCAGACACAGGTGTGTGTAAATGTAAACTTCGCCCATTCCTTAATTCACAGCTCTATAGGAAAGAGGGTGTTTCTTGCCTTACAACTTAAAAGGGGG
This sequence comes from Peromyscus leucopus, assembly GCF_004664715.2. NCBI lineage: Eukaryota > Metazoa > Chordata > Mammalia > Rodentia > Cricetidae > Peromyscus > Peromyscus leucopus. Next base: position 36,528,547 of record NC_051086.1, on the reverse strand, counting down.
CAGGGAGATGGGATACATCCTAAACCTAAAATGAAAATAGAAATACTAAAACTATAATCATAACTTTAAAAACATGTTGCAGATAAAGCAACACTTTCCCCTCCAAAATAACCTTGATGTTCTGGCTGCCAAAAACATAAACTAGAAGATCACCTTTTCCAGAACATAAATGAGACAGCCTGTGGGAGGGCTCACTGTCAGGTAAACACTGGCTGCACAGCCTTCCCCTCGGCTAAGCCTGAACATCACAAGAGCAGACACTGAGTGGAGAGAGCCTGGCTGGTAGAGCATGTAAGTGCAGAGCCAGCGTAACTTCCTATTAGGATTCCTTTCAAATAAATAAATATTACTTTTTAAATTAAGAAAAAAAGGATACTTGTCAATATCCTATTTATAGATCTGTCCCACTCATTTAAAAGCTGTACATTTATTTTAAACATTAAGCAAGTTTGTTCTCCATCTCTATCCATTCATGAAATTAACACTGAAAATACAAATGATTCCTTTTGAGGACAAAGACACAGTAAATGAGAAGCAGAAGTGGGTGTTCTACCATCTCCACACAGACCTCCCAACCTGGCAAGAATCTAATTTGGTTTTCAAAAAATGAACAATGTTCATCTAACTAGAGTTTTAACACACATGCTTTAATAAAGATTGCTGGCATGATGACGTCACCTGCAATCTCAGCACTTGGGAGGCTGAGGCGGAGGGATCATGAGTCCCAGGCCAGCCTGGGCTAACACAGAGAGATCCAGTCTCAAAACAACAAGCAAGCAAGCAAACAAAATTACTAGGGCAAGATGCTTAGAGAATTTTCTCAGTATTTTCCATTTTTATGGAGTTCTTTTGTTACTGTTATAGGCTTTAACACACTAGATTCAATGTCTCTAATGTTTTAGTTTAATTCACAGCAGATATTCCTTCCAGACCAACCAAACTGTTAAATGATAGAAACATGGACACGAAGGCATGTAGATTCTTTTTCCTTACTGGTAAAACTAAGATTCTGTAACTACTAACAGTTAAGTTTACACCAGGAGAAATATGACACCACCAAGACGCTTGGCTCACATGAGCCTTTACAAGACACACACTCTGCTCAGTGCGTCACAGCACCCAGGCCACATCCATTACCTTGAGGACACCACCACAGTGCCATGGTCGTATCAGCACATGCTGCACATACAGGACACTGAGCGGTCCTTCTGGAAGGCTCCACAAATGTATGACCACAGTTTCCATCCCTCACCAGGGCTCCACCCCGACTCAGCCAGCCACAGCCTACATACACCCCCTCTGGAATAAGTCAGTATTTACCCTGCTTGTTCAAATCACAGGAGCCTAAGGAATCCTAACTTGGGAAGTCTCAAAACCTTTGCAATCAAGAGCTTGGAGTTGATTGCACAATTTCAAACTTAGAAAGCATGATAGGCTTCAGAAGCACATAACTTTCAAAACAATTTTATAAGTAGACACACAAAAAATAAAAACATTTATTATAAAAAAAAATTGTATTATAATTCATTTTACTACATATTGAATATAACTTTTTTTGGAGAGGAATATGGACTAACTAGATTATCCATAGAAGAAATTCAGAGAACGGCATTATATATATAAATATATAAATGCAATAAAGAAAATTAAAAAGGTATTTTCTGGCTTAGCTTCATTTTCTGAAAAAAAAATGAGAATCGTTTCAATTTGTATATAGTCATTTCCATCAAAACTTAAAATTCAGACAATGGAGTCTCTGTCTGTAAGCCACATGTTCAAAGGAATTTTTAAAACTGTGTTTAGCAAAGCCAAATGGCCACCGCTGGCTGTGGTGGGGGAGCCAAGCCAGCAGCAGCAACAACAAAGGCTGAATGTGGACTCAGGGTAACAGAAACTGGTGGAGGGTGGCCAGACGCTGGAGCACATGTTCAAACTGTACCTTGAAAATGTAAACCTGCAAAGCTGTCCAATTACACAGTTTTCTATAGGAGATCCGTAAACTCAGTCATCTCATACCTAAATGTAACAAACGTTAGTATAAAGTCGGAATGCAGTTAGACAGGCCTGTTGGGTGTTAGGACAAGTTACTGCTTAGATGAGCCACCCAGGAGTTGACACAGAACATAGGACAAGGCGATCTGCCATGCGCAGTGTGCAAACAAGACAGGCTTTCTTCTACTCTGAGATTCTGCTTATCTAGATACGCAATAGTTGAGTACACAGCTAAGAGATGCACATTCGCATACAACCACAGCACTCTGTAAGAACTGTGTCCTTACTTCCACAGAGCACTGCGGCACAGTGTGGCACCCTCAACAATCATGAGCTATGTGCACTTACATGGTACAGAAACTTAAGAATCTAAAAGTTAGTAGGAAAGTTGCTATTTCCAGTCTCACTCTATAATTTACAGCTTACATTATGTGAATTACACAGGTGTCCTCAGTGTCTTAATTAAGGATTTCTGTCCAGGCATGAGAATATTACTCTTTTTTATTATAACCTTAATTCTGTAACATTTATTGAAGTAATGAATCAATTACGGTCTCAGGCTTTGCAGAACGCTTTCTGTTAAGAGAAGAAAAAAAAAGCAAGATGAGTGCTTGTCCCTAAGAAACTGTCAACACATTATGTGGCCAGAGTCCACAAATGGACCAACACTGGCAGTCTGACTGATATCCAGAGTAGGCAAGGTCACTAAAAGCAAACACAAGAACACAGTGCTACAGTACGGTGTTCCAGAGTGGTGAGGAGCTGAGCACAAGGTCAGACAAGGTGCAGACAGGTGTCAGCTAAGCTTATCAGGGATGCCCCTTGGTCATCTCCTCCTCCGAGGAGGAGGCTAACAGTACAGAGAGCCTCAGAGAAGCAGGACACACAGTGTCTGAGGCCTACAGGAGTACTCTCATGTGCCTTCTTTATTGCTGACCAGCACACCAAACTGCATGCCTCTCATGAGCACTGCAGGGACACTCACCACAGAACACAAACACATCATTTATTGTACATATTTGCTTATTTCCCAGGAAAACCACAGTTTCTGTTGAGTTGAGTCTGGATCACATGTTGGTCCACAAATATTTTCTTTAACTTAAGCTAAACAAAAAGCATATTTTTACAGTGGTGCATTATAGAAACTGTATCAAAATAGCTTATCAAATTATTTGTTTTAAGGTCTACACAGTTTTAAAAATGTGGCTGAACTTGAGAGAACTCATGTAAGTAATCTGGATTCTCTTTATAAAGACAACGGTCTGACAATGATGGGGCCTCTGTTCCTCACTAACAAGGGACAGAACCACTTTCCAGCTTGCTCCCTTGCCCTCCTCTGCCGGTCTCTGTCAAGCTGACTGTCTCATTACCATGGGCCACGTGGGGGCTGCAGAGATGCCACAGCACCTATGAGCACCTGTTGCTCTTCCAGAGGACCTGAGTTCACATCCCAATACCCACATTGGTGGCTTACAACTATTCCAGGAAATCTGATAGTAGTGCACATATAAACATGCAGGCAAAACATTCATTCACATATAGATAAAATCAACATTTATATATTTTTAAAGATTCCATGTAAATATTCATTTAGCATTTGAAAATCTTTAAATCCTTCATTTAAATGATAAAAAAAATGCAAAAATCTTATACATTTTAACAAGTAGCTCATTCTTTCTAGCCCTAGTTTAATGATTTCAACATTTTTAGTGTTACATTGCATCTAAAAGACTATGTAACAAAGACATGAACCCATTACCTTCACCTTACATGTACAGCAAAGGTCTTCCACTGAGCTTATGTGATAAGGCACACAGACTACACAATGGTCAACACTGGTGCTACAGAGTCACACAAGCCTCCCTTAATTTGAGACCTAAGAAATCAATGTCCTTGGAGCAATGCCTACTGTCAGAAAAACTGACCAGAGGAATACAGTACTTTGGGAGTCAAACAAGGCAAATTAATTAGCATCTTAATAGGAGACTTACACAAGACAGTAGGTGGAGGGTAAACACTAGGAAAGAACAAAGCGAGTTGAAGTTAGCTCCAAAGTCTGAAAGAATGCAGTTCTTTTTCTGTTTTGTTTTGAGACAGGGTCTCATTATGTAGCCCTGGTTGTCTTGAAATTTGTAATGCAAACCAGACTGGCCTGTAACTCACAGCATCTGCCTGCCTCTGCCTCTTAAGTCCTGGAATGAAAGGTGTGTACCATCACAACTGTCCCAGAATGCAATTCTTTTTTTGTTTGTTTTGTTTGTTTGTTGAGACAGGGTTTCTCTATATAACAGCTCTGGCTATCCTGGAACTTGCTCTACAGACCAGGCTGGCCTCAAACTCACAGAATACAAGTCTTTATCCCTATTTTGCTTATCAAATTGTAATTGCATAAAGAATATAATTTCAAACCACATGTCACATTAACTAAAGTTCGACTTCCTTTAGATGTGTCTAAATATAGTATCACAACATTGTCACTTCAGGACTTGGGGACTTGGGACTGTCCTCACCTTCTCCCAGTCTTTGGCCTTGCTTTCCCCTTGGAGGTCCGTGGCCTTTCTAACTTCATCAAAGACTGACGCAGACTCTCCTCTGTATAGGCAAGGTACACGTGGGAAAGGTCTACTTCAAAAGGCTACAAGAAAAAAACACACACACAAGGGAAGTTAAATCAGATTCGGAGAAGACTGAAAACACAGACTGACACTGGGCAAAAGACCACTGAAGACAAAACCAAACAACCTTTTAAAGACGTCTTCCACCCTATTATGTAAAATGTACTCAAAGCTGGAGAATTAGAAGCCCAGACATTTCATCAAGCTCCCCAGACATAAAGGAAAACTGTCTCTTTCTCTAAAACCAGCACCCCGGTTGATCTAGGACTCAGGGAAGCAAGGCACCCTAGTCTCCTGGGACAGCCCACCTCCCAGAGTGGTGAACAGGGCACACCAGAGTGACAGCAGGCCGGACCTGTGGCAGGACCGAAAATGCAACTTTTGCTAAGTGTGTGCCAGAGAGCAGACCTGTCCCAACAGCCCCGACCCGAGAGCCTCTACTCACAACAGACAATCCAGCTGCTCAGCCCACACGCTGGAACAGCACAACAACCGACCCACACTCTGCTGAAGACAAACAAGGGTTCAAAGTGCTCTTACGTCTCTCTCCTTCTTGTCAGGCACTGGAGTTTGTTTCCTCATGTTGTTTCCTGTGTAGGCCACACATTTCTCAAAAAAGGGAAAGAGGGAAGAGAGATGTCTGAATCAATACTGTGAACTGGGAAGGCTGCTGCAAGACATCCGGACAGCTCACTAGGAAGCATGATGTGCATCCCGGGGCAGAAAAGATTCAACAGGTCACCCAGTAGCCAGAAGCCCCAGGCCTAACCCATCGCCATGAATGGTCCCCACTTTGCTGTTACTCAGAAAAAGACCCTATCTGGTCCACTGCGTTCTGATCTGGTCCACCCTGTACCACCTTCCTCCCCCAGCAGCCAGCACCAGCTCCCTCCATAATCCCTCGGGGTGAAAGGAATACTCACTAGCTGCCATTCTCCTATGTCTTCATTCCAATGGACATAGTTTTCAATCATTTCCTTTACAAAGAGTCAAAGCCTGCCTTTAGTCAATAGTTAAAATACTGAAAATACAAACACAACTGTGACAATAGAAACATGTGACATTTTCCTGTATCTGTCACTATATATTGCTCATGGTAATCCCTCTGACTTCCCTATGCCTTCAACTAAGCTCTTTTAAGGGCCTTGCATTCTCTCTCTCTCTCTCTCTCTCTCTCTCTCTCTCTCTCTCTCACACACACACACACACACACACACACACACACACACACACACACACACACACGATGGGGGTAGGGACACGTCATAATGCTTATGTGGTGGTCCAAGAACAACTTTGTGGAGTCAGTTCTCTCTTTTTATACCTTCATGTGGGTTCCGGGGATCAAACTCAGGTCTCATGGTTTACATAATAAGCCTTTACTTGCTGAAGAATCATTTGACCTACACTTTCATCAATGTTAAGTGAAAATAGTTGTTTCTAAACATTATATACTGCATCAAGCATTTAAAAATACACAGTCCTTCAGCTGGAGAGTTGGGTCAGTGGTTAAAACCAACTGTTTTGCAGAGGACATAAGTTCAGTTTCCAGCACCTACATGGTGGCTCACAACAGTATGTAATTCTAATTCCAGGGGTTCCAACACCTCTTCTGGTCACTGTGGGCACCAGGCATGCACATGGTCAAATATATACATACAGGGAAAACATCCATATACATAAAATAAAAATAAATTTAAACACACACACACACACACACACACACACACACACACACACATATTCTTAAGAACACATGTGGATACTATTCAACCACATAAAAACAAAAAGCAAAAGTTGGGATCCTGGGAATCAGGAGGACAGTCAGGCTGGGCTGGAAGAGACCAAGGGTAGAAAGGCTGGGAAACCATTCAGCTAGAAATAGGTTACAGTCTAGATTTCAGCTCTGATTTGGGGTAATGAGTTACAACATGGAACTAGGACATTCTGGAGTGTTCCAGAAACCCAGGACTGACTCTGGGTACCTGAGATCTGAAGGGAAAATTTCAGAAAAATTTCTAATAGCTATTCGGAGATTCACAACATTGTTTTTTTTAAAAAAAAATCACAGGTTTAAGTTTATTAAGAACATACTGGAAGTTGGGCTGGAGATGGCTCCAGGGTTAAGAGTGCGCACTACTCCTGCAGACACCTGGGACTAAGTTCCCACCACACACATCCAGTGGCTCACAACCTCCCATAACTCCAGTTCTAGGGGACCCAATGCTCTATCCTAGACTCTGTACACAAACTCACATTCCCACATACACACATACTGAAAAATAAAATTCTTGCTTAGGAAAAGGTAAGATTTTCAAATTATGCTGGTGATAACAATTACCACCTGTTTGAAAACGACTAGTGATGATGGCTGGTTGTATAACTAAGTGAATGTATTTAGTGTTATTGAACTATATACATAAAGATGACTAGAATAGACAATTCCATATTCTATTTTTACACACACACACTAACACACACACAAACACACACACACAGAGTGCATACATCAAGGAAGAGGACAGCAACACATCCTGCTTATTCTATTTAAAAAGTATTTATGCATGTATTTCATGTAGATGAGTGTTTTGTCTGCATGTGTATCTGTGCACCACATGTCTGCCTAATGCCTGTGAAGGACAGAAGAGGGTGTTGAATACCCAGAACTGGAGTTACAGATGGTGATGAGTTGCCATGTGGGTGCTGGACCTGGGTCCTCTGAAAGAGCAGCCAACCTTCTTTACCACTGGGCCACCTCTCCAGCTCCCTCTCTACTTTCTAATAAAGTATGTCAATCAATCAATAGGACCTTCACCTTTATTCTACATGCATTTACATGGGAGCAAGGTCCTTCCTTTCAACGGGCTGACACATTCTTATTTAGATACTTAGATACTCGAAGAGAATTACATTCTAAAGAAAGCTAACACCTTTTATGCTGGCTGGTCTTATGTCAACTTGATACAAGTTAGTGTGAAAAGAGGGAGCCTCAGTTGAGAAAATGCCTCCATAAGATCCATCTGTAAGGCATCTTTCTTTCTTTCTTTCCTTCCTTCCTTTCTTTCTTTCTTTCTTTTTTTTTTTTTTTTTTTTTTGGAGATAGGATTTCACTGTCTAGCCTTGTCTGTCCTGGAACTCTCTCTGTAGACCAGGCTGGCCTCAAATTCACAGAGATCCACCTGCCTTTGCCTCCCAAGTGCTGAGATTAAAGGTGTGTGCCACCACTGTCAGGCATTTTCTTAATTAGTGATTGCTGGGGGAGCCAGCCCATTGTGAGAGCCAGCCCATTGCGAGTGGTGCCATATTTGGGTTGGTAGTCCTGAATTCTATAAGAAAACAGGCTAAGCAAGCCAGCAAGCAGCACCCCTCCATGGCTTCTGCATCAGCTCCTGCCTCCAGATTCCTGCCATGTTTGAGTTCCTGTCCTGACTTCCTTCACTGATGAACTTAATGTGGAAATACAAGCCAAATAAACCCTTTCCTCCCCAAGTTTGTTTGGTCTTTGTGTTTCATCACAGCAATAGTAACCCTAACAAAGACACTTTTATATGATGGCATTAGTTCAAGAAAGTTTTACAGAGGACAGCTGCAATGTGAACATGTAACATCTTAATTTGTTATGCTGGCTTGTTCTTTAGCCCTCGTCAATGACCTAATGTCTAGATCAGACTCCTCTCACCTGGTAGTCCTGAGGTATGAAGTTATCAATAATAAGCATCTGAAGCCGAAGCTCACGGCTGAGCTGCCGAATGTTCTCCAGGAGGCCTTCAATTTCCCTCTGATGCTCTTGCTGAAGATCAGCCATCTATCAGAGAACCCATGGCAGCATAAAGCAAACAAGACTTCAAGCATAAATACTGCCCCTGGCCCAGGACACTGGCCCAGTTCTTGGACAGACTGCCACTGGCCAGTTAACAAGTAAAATTTTAAATACACAGAGAGAAGTGAGTGTTTTAGTGCTTTAAAACTGTAAGCACACAAAGCCAGGTGGTAGTGGCAGTGGTGGCCAGCAGCAGCGAATGCCTTTAATCCCAGCACTCAGGTGGCAGAGGCAGGCAGATCTGTGAGTTCAAAGCCAGCCTGGTCTATAGAGTGAATTCCAGAACAGCTAGGGCTACATAGAGCAATCCTGTCTTAGAAACAAAAACAACACAAGCAAACAAACCCTGTAAACACACATTAAGACTCTAAACTGCATCATAGGGTCTCTAAGACACCGACCTCAGACTTTGCAGCCATCAGCATGGTCCAGACTTTCTTTAATTTCTTCGTCTTTCCCTGTGCCTCCTCTTGTAGACTGGTGTATTTTTCCTCAATGTCCAAGCGTTCTTGCTATGATAAAAACAGGTTAACTTCAGAATAATTTTAAGTCACAAATTCAATGTAACAAATGATCTAGACGTTTGGTAACTACTGTCTTCAAAATGATCCATAATCTGCTTTCCATTTTATCTTCGGGATTTAGTTTGCCCTGGAAAAGGTGAGCGTGCTGCACACCACACTCAACATGGCGTCACCTCTTTTTCCTCGAGTTCTTTCCGAAGTTGCTCAGCTCTCTTCCTCCTCTCCTCCAGCTCCATATTAGACTCCTCAAGAAGCTTCTCTTGCTCCTCAGCTTTGGCCAATAAGTCCACACCACCTACAATGACTTTCTTCTCCAAAGCAGACAGCTTTTCCAGTAAAGACTGATGCTCTTGTCTATACGGAAAAGGAGAACATTCTAAATCCCTGCATCCGCCGTTCTAATCTCACTCTCCCAATTAAAGTAGAACTGAAGATGCACACTTAGAAAAGTTCAGTCATGTGATACCTCTCCAAAGCACACCACTACACGGCATTCACCTCATCAACTAAGGATTAATTCACCTTGGCCAATATTTTCTCCAACACAGAGATTAAATGATCAGAAAGATCCAAGTTTTAAAAATATATCACACACAGTGAACCCTCTACCCTAAAACAGCTATGCTGGAAACAAAAATCAAGATTTTCATTATCTTTTAATTGATCGATTTCCTGATACACTATGAAGGACATTAGAACTCCAGCCATGAGCCCATCTGGACCCACCACACTCACTGGGCTTTCAGAAGGTCCTTCTCCCGTCTCTCCAGTTCAGCTCTAGCCTTGTTTCTTTCTTCTTCTTCCATGTCAAGTTTTGTTTCCAATGCTTTTCTCTCCTCATCAATTTTCGCTTGCATTTCCACCATCTTATCTGGGGAAACTTTCTTTTTACCTATTTGAGTCATTTAATTGCAGCAGTCACTAAAAGTAGTCAATGTTTCAGACATAAGAATTATCTTAGTACAGCACTGTCTATACCCAGTCATACAACAGCAAATGTTAAACTTCCATTTCTACGTCATAGTTCCTAGAATTTTTTAATTCATTAATAAATTCAAACTGTTGTCTAACTGTGTAATGATGTGCAAGGGGAAAAATGAAAGAGAACAAACGAGATGAGCAGAAAGGTAGGGAAAGAAAAGTAACAGGAAAGCCAAATAAAAAAGCAAAGCTTGTGGGTCCCCAAAGGGTGCAGAGAGGCTAAAAAGGAAAATGATCTTCCATCACTTTCACAATCATTAAATTACTCATTTAAGGCAGGTGTTTTACACTGATAAGCTGCCCTGGTAAATCATAAATGAGCCACCAAAGTAACTTACTATAACAAACTAGATCACCAAAGTCCCTAACTCAGATCAAACATGCTAAGAACCAACAGTCAGCAGAAGCACTACCAACTAATAAAGGTGGAATGCAGCTTCCAACTGACTGTCATGTCCAAGCATGTGTAGGTGTATGTATGCAGCCTGCTCACACGCAGTTCTCCAACGAACCTCCAAACCATGAAGTTATATGAAAAAAATCAAAAAGAGAAAACAGACACTAGCTTATTAAGATGGTTCTGAAACTGAGCCAATGACAGTTCATTTCTGGTTGATGCGAGTTCTGAGAAACACGCTCCCTCAGAACAACAAGCGTTTCATAGAACTGTCAGACCCCAGGCTCTCCTCAGTTTGTCGTTCTCAACTTCCTTCCCAAGGGACAAGGATGGAGGATTATCCATCAGTGTCTCCACCCCACCCAGCCCCTCCTGCCAAGGAAAGGAACTGAAAACAATCACGATGGCACTACAGATCTGAGCAGAGTCTTGTTTGAACCATGAAAGGCAGGGTCATGCATAGGCTTTTTCAACTCTTGAGACAAAATCTCAAGGGTTTAACGGCATCCTTCCTTCTACAGAACTAAAGTCTAAAGCAAAATCTTAGGCACAAAACCAAAGAGGAACTAAGATCCAGGCGGCTGGTGTGGTGTGATTCACTGCACTCCGTGTCGGAGGTGGGCCCGGGGCTGTCGGCACAGCCACCTACCTTGAACCCTCTGAATTAAGTTTTAGAAGAATGATTTTCACAAATGAGTTCACTTCTATTCCCAATGAACTACTTGGAAAGATTTTCTATCCATAACAACACTTACTAAAAATTGTAGGAGAAAAGTCTAAGCTGAGGTTTACAGGAAGTAAACATGGAACTTCCCACCTCAGCATTACAAATGTTTAGAGAAAAATTGCAAATACACTAAAAAAAAGTGTGTGTGTAGAAGACATGGGTACTAAGGACACAGACTACATGAATGGATCAAATAAGAAATTTGGACTTGTAGTGATTTGTTTTGCTAATAGTTATAGAGTTCCAAAAACCCATCAGAAGAGAGTAATACAGAAAGAGCTTGCATATAAAAATACATAAACACTGTCTCTTGATGAACTGATTGCCTTACACAGTAACCCCTTCAAACCCATGCTTTAGAAGCAAGTGTCTCACTGTGCTCAAGAGGATTTCATGAAGACACTCTCCACACAGCTAGGGTCAGTTCAAAAGTCCACACATCCAAGTCCCGTGTGGCTCTAGCCAGGATCACCACGACAAGCCATGGTATTTTTTTCAAATAACACTTTAAGCTAAATGTGACTGTGTAAAAAATGTGGTGACCAAGAGTAACTTGTAGATAGAGGAATGAACTGTTACCCTGTGCTCCCTGGATACAAGCCTTAGCCTTCAGTGGGTTGCTTCCACTGGGAATGCTGTCAGGGGCCTGAAACGACCTGCCCCCAGCAGCCAATGAGCACTCTGATCCTCCAATGGGATGAAAGACTATACTTCTAGGGATTGCTAAAAGGAGATGCGGTTTAGCTCAGTACTTGGCCACCACGTGCAAAGCCCTAGGTTCATACCCAGGGCAATACACACATACACAGTCTCCTCAACCAAATCAATTTAAAAAACAAAACCAACAACAACAACAAAAAAACCCCAAATCTCAGAAACTTTTCCAGTTCTCCATGATAAAATTTTGCACAAAAATATTAAGTAAATAAACCTCAAAAGGCAGCTGGGCAGTGGTGGTGCACACCTTTAATTCCAGTACTTGGGAGACAGAGGCAGGAGGATCTCTATGAGTTTGAGGTCAATCTGGTCCACAAATCAAGTTCCAGGACAGCCAGGGCTGTTACTCAGAGAAACATTGCCTGGGAGAGGGGGGTGGGGTGGGAGTGGGAATATATATCTAAAAAGCCATGTTGATATTATAAAAGGTATTTAGCTAAGTCAAAGAGCAGTAGTGAGCCTTTCTGTTCCCCTTTGTCAGGTGCTACCTGAGTGAAGGTGACCTGGCAGGGCGGCTAAGGGCGGTGCTGCAGCAAGTGCCAACTGGATTCATGTCATCTGTATCACAAGAACCCATGGTGTGGGCAGCAGGAACTGACGCTTGGCCTTCAAAAAAGGAAAATGCCTGAATGTGTCAAACCAATTATAAGGGTATTTTCAGAAATTGGTCTAGTGATCTTTAAGGATTTACAGAAAAGGTTTTTTAAAGCAGCTAAAACGGAATTTTTTTTTTAAAAAAGATACTTACCTTGTAAAAATTATTAAATTAAAAAATTGTGAAGAACTGAAATAAAAGGTCTTGAGAAAATGAGTAATTGCACCACGTGGAGTGCAAGCCAATCACACCAACCTGCTTGATCTTGCAAAGAAGCGGTAAGCGAGTCGCAGACAGGAAGCACAGAGATGAGGAGGGAAGAAAGGAAAACATTATTTCCTTTGTAAAACAGAGAAAATGTGTAACAGCATTCATTTAGCATGAGCAAAGACATGAATCAAATAATCACAACTGAAATAGAGTCCACAGAAAAAGAAAGCATGTTCCATAAGAAGACAATCACAAATGCTAGACTCAATCCACTCTGTGGTTCCCACGCAATCCCGGGTTCCCACAGTGCCCCCTGCAAGTGAAACAGCTCAGTGCATATGCTGATGGATTACAGACATGGAATTGGGAACCTACTAAACCTGGAAAATATCTAAAAGGGCAAAACCAAAAATGAAGTCAATTTTTAAAATTATTAAGTTAAAAGTAACAAAGCTCTCATTGTCCATTTCCAAAATTTCCCAATTCAATGTTTCTTCTATATAAAGACCCATTACAGGTGTCCCCCATTTTAAGAAAATCCACCAGGTAGACCTGAAGCAACTAAACAGATAACTATTTTACAGTAGGTTGTACTGATCATGTGATTAACAAAAGGGTTAATGAATTTTAAAGGCAGTAAGTTCACAGTATTTGATTTCCCAACTTGATTTATAAGCAGCTCTAATTACGTAAAATGAAGTGCACCTGTATAGTAGCAAATTTACATTCAGCCTATGGGTTGATTGTTCTGGGTAATTAAATAATGACTAGAGATATAAATGAAACTGATGATTCAAGCAAGGGACATCGAATGGCCATTCATATTTTTTAATGGGAGGGGAAATACGCACAAGTCACACACAGCAACCACATGCTGGGACAATCATCTCTCCACCTCCCCAAAACATCCATGTTATGACAGCAAAAGGTAAATGTTAGGTATGAAAACAGCAATTAAAGCTCTTGAATTGGAAAAAAAAAGTCTTGAATTGAATAAGGTACAACTCATTTCATAACCTACTTTCATATAACTACTCTCTAAGAATGGTAAGTTTTAGAACAGAAAATTAAGTTACAATGCTTCCTCTCAGATATTTTCTCTCACTTCACAGTTTATAATACAAAGCTGTGCTTCTAAGTGGTGTCTGCACAATGCCACGTAGTTTATAACTTATCCAGTGAGGTCAGCTGTCTGGTAACTTGTTTCAGCAGTGTCAACAGACACAGTGTCTTGAGATCCTTGAGAGTTTCCCTAGTAAAGCTAAAAGCAATGGTTTCTGCCATTAGTCTGGAAAAGGTAAGGACACAGATAATGTTTTAAGAGACAGCAAGCTGCAAGCTGGTGGAAGCAAGCTTCGCTTCCATTTTCTTCTGAAAGTAGAAATAGACAAAATTAAATAATGCTTTCAACTTACAGTTTACCAAAAAAATCTAAGACTGAATAAGTCTAGACAGACGTTATGAGCGCTGTGTGACTGAATTTTCTAATCACACCTCAGAAAGAGTTAAAATTGACCTGGTAACTTAGCAGTGGGGGAGCGCCCAGTTGGAAGGAAACACTACTCTGTCTTCCTCACTTGCCTCGGGCTTCACTCATCTCTGTATTTGGAGCACAGACAGCTTGTTCCATTGGGTGCTGTTGCACCAAGAAATGTTCATTTGTATTTGCAGAGATTCAAGATGTGTTGTTCAAATCTCTTACACTGACCAGAATTAAAAACGTATAATGAGGCATAAAAAAGAATCCCGAGAATTATTCTTTTACACAGCTTACTAGCTCTCTTTACATTATCTCAGCAGCAAAAGCATGATTCTCTCTTCCACTGTCTCAAACATAGGCTCTGGCCTATGTTTCAGTTAACTGAAGCCATGGCAGGGTGGGGCCACATGCTTTTCTACTGGGAGCCCAACATGGACCAGTCATGACAGGGAGTGGGACTGCATCTCCCAAATGAAGCCCATGAGTAATGGAGAAGCCAGAGCTCTGTTAGAGAAGGTGAGGGCCGCCACTCACGAGGCAAGAACTCATCCAGAGGCTTCTCTATGACAGAACATGTGGAGTCTGAGCTACTGCTGCTGCTACTGCCTGCAAGACAAAGAAACGAGCCCACGGAACCAGAGAGAGGGAACAAGAAACGAACAGAAACACACAGAGAAAACTTGAGTTCTGCAGGAAGAATTTAGAGGACAATCAAGCTTTGCATTCAAGAGCAATTCACTCTAGCTTAAAACTAAGTACTCCAGCTGCTTCCTGGTCACAAAGCCATGCGGGGAATTAAAACTGCATTTCTTTACAGATCTGCAGTAGTGGTAAACCCCACTACTCATCTACACAGAATTATTCAGAGGCTTGAAATGACAAAAATGTCTATTTATACTGCTAAGAAAAAGAAACAGCTTTAAAACATAAAAATCACACAACTCATGTTGCAGAAATCAGCTGCCCTTCATTATAAACAAGATATTGTCTCCAATTCCCCATCCCCTCAAGGCATCATGATACCAAACTTTATTTTTATGTCTAAAGCTTGACAGCATAATTAACAAGGCTCAGTGAAAAATATTAAGCTTCTCCACACAAGGTAAGACGTATTTAAAATATTTTAGCATATTAAACAGCAGCACTTTTTTCTACATAAAATTTATTTTTAGTAAGTCTACTATCTGCTTCAAGTCAAGAAACAATAGTTTACTTTAAAAAATGAGCTATAAATAAAAACATTTTTTAAGTCAGGGACTGATAACAGTTTTTGTGCAAGGACCAACGGCCAGACCATGTGTTTTGATGTGAACAGCTACAGACCACATATAAACAGTTGATCGTGGCTGCTTTAAGATCACTCTGTTTACAAAACAGGTCCCCATGGATTTGGCAGCACACTGTATGCTGCCAACTCCTGCCCTACATGGTGCTTTTTCTGTCTTTTGGATGTACAAAATCTTCAGTTTTTAGTTTGGGTCCCCCACCGAGCAGTGATGGGCTTGTTTCCAGCAGGACTGAACAACTGAGACTGTGCAGCAGCCTGCAGGAGCTGAGGAGAGCTCTGAGTTAGAATGAGGCAGGGCCATGCCATCTGCAGCCTTAGCTGAGCAGTCTCAGTCTACACTGGAAGCTGTCCCAAAGGGAGAGAATGACACAAGTTTACAAAGACAGGACTTCAGTGAAAAACTATTCAAACAAACCACCCGCAAATGATTTTTAAAGGCTAACATCATTTGAAGAGAAAGCCCACATTATCCTAAAAAGCCAATAGGGACCTAACACAGATGTGAAACTGTAGAATTTTACAATAGAAAAAAAATTTTTTTTACAAGAGGCAATATGGCATCCTGGGTCAGCAAGATAAACAAGAGAGAATGTTTACAAAGTTAACCACATATAGCAGAAGTTCCCTGCTGGAACCACTACCATAAGTAAAAATACCAACTATAAAGTGGGCATCATCAGGGAACAATTCTAGCCAGCTGTGACCGGTTAGAACATAATCAGGACTTACCCCTTCTCTTCTTCCTTTTTTCTCCATCTTCTCCAAGCTCACCCTCCTCGTTGTCATCCTCCTCTGAACCACTGACGTCAGAGCCCGAGACTTCTTCCCCTTGGACAGAAATTTAACAATGATTTTTAGTCTGTACCAAGTCATTGACTATTTATAAAATGCCTATATCCATTCTCTTCATTAAGTTTTCGTTGTTCAAACACAAACTGAAAATCTATTGAAATGTTCACAGATAGCTTATCTGACAAGCAGGTGGAGACTGGGGATCCCTGGGGTTTGCTGACAAGCCAGTCCAGCCTACTTGGGGAGTTCCAGGTCAGTGAGAGAGTCTGTCTTCCCCAGCCCACTAAAACAGTGGACAGTATCGGAGGAACAACACCCCCGCTGTCCTCGTCTCTAAGCATATGCACACACACATATTCACATGCAACCACACACACAATGTACACAGAAATTTTATCTTACTTTTTAAGAAAAAATAATTTTTGAGACAGGATCTAACTCAGAAAGCAGAGGCAGGCGGAGCTCTGTGAGTTTGAGGTCAGCATGGTCTACAAAGTAAGTTCTTGGACAGCCAGAGCTCTTACACAGAGAAACCCTGTCTTGAAAAACAAAAATAAAAACAAACAAAAAAGTCCTTTAATGCCTTTGCTTATAGAGCATAGGGTCAGAAGGACGCAAATAAAGTGAAACACACTACAAAGAATATGAATATACAACTCTCCCTCTGGATACAGGCCCACCACAATATGCACAAGGACTTGAACATGTGTATCCAATGTGCACAGCCACACCATTCACAAGAACCATGAGGTGTAGCAGCGCCTGGCTGTGGTAGCACACACCTTTAATTCCAGCACTCAGGAGGCAGAGCCAGGCGGATCTCTGTGAGTCGGAGGTCAGCCTGGTCTACATAGTGAGTTCCAGGACAGACAGGGATACATGAGGGGAGGGGAGGGAATGAAATCATCAAAATGAAGGCTGAGCGCAGCACTAACAGGGAAATCAAAGATCTTAAAAACAAACTGGCTACAAATGCCACCTAGTGGCCATTCAAAATGCCAACTTTATTATCTGTGAGGTGCTTCTCTCCTGCTTTTTCTCAGAACCTGACTTTTCCCCAGACCCACCAGTGGCGGTTGGTACCTCTGGGTTTTCCCCCAGAGACTCCAATGGCTTGGACTCCAGGCCCTTCACCTGCTGCACAGGGAGCTCTATGCCAGTCAGAGAGGGTTCATCCCCTTGTAGATGGCACGGGAGTCCCAGAATTGATCAGGAAGCTCCTCAGGACCATCAGTCAGGACTTCAAACTTTCTTTCTTTCTTTCTTTTTTTTTTTTTGTATTTTGGTTTTACCGAGACAGGGTTCCTCTGTGTAGCCTTGGCTGTCCTGTATCTCACTCTGTAGACCAGGCTGGCTGAGAACTCAAAGATCCTCCTGCCTCTGCCTCCCAAGTGCTGGGATTAAAGGCGTGTGCCACCACCACAGGCTGGAACTTCTAACTTTGTAAACTTCTAGATGGCCTTAGAAAATATTTTCTTAGAAGACACATATTCCTCAGAAATATTTTTTTAAATGTCAATGCTAGGGTCTAATAAAGGGCTCAGCAGGTAAAAATATTTGCCCTTTAAGCCTGACATGAGTTCAAGCCCCAGAACCAGAGTGCAAGAAGAGAACCAGCTCCCATGGGTGTCTTATGACCTTCACACATACACTGTGGCATGTGTGTGCTTGCACTCACACATGCCCAACACACACAGAAGCACATACACAGAAACTTTAAACATCAATGTTAAACGCTATTGCTTGGCAGGCCATTTTAAAGGCAAATGCAGTGGTCCCAAGCATGCCTCAGCTGACAAGAATCTTTGTGCGAAGTTACCTTCCTCAAGCTTTTTCTTCAGCTCTTCTATTTCTTTCTGAAACTGACGAAGCAGAGCATCCTTTGGGTCTTCGTTAATTCTTGCTTTGTTTTTAATGTTCTTGGCTCGGTTGGCATAGCGCAAGGTGCTGATGGTCTCATCGTAATTATAATCTGCTGGCCCAATATTTGCACACTGTTGAATTAGAAACGTCCATCATTCTACACCGTCACTAACACCACCATTACCAAAACACATGCCCGATCCACATGTGCAGTTCTCTTCTAAAAACCAGCATTGAGCATACAGCTTTGGAAACAATACAACAATGGGAATCACGTGTTGTATTATACAAAGAAAGGGATCGATTTATAAAATATTATTCACTTCAATGATGGGAATGAATCCGAATCTTAAATTGGCCTTGTATGAATTAACCATGCCATGACTGAGGTCTTACCATCATGGTTTTTGAGTTCCCTCCTAAGGAATCCTGCAGCAGACGCGTCAGTTTAGAGTTCCGATACGGCACATGTGTGCTTTTTCCATCCACCAAGGCAGAAATGACATTGCCCAGGGTGGAGAGGGAAAGGTTGATTTTTGTAGCTTCCTTGAGGCGCTGTCCTGTGGCTCCAGTTTTTCGCTTGTCTTTCTGACCCCTAGCAAGAAAGAGATAAAAACTCAAAGCTTTTTAAAATCAAGAATGCACTTTTCTAAAATCTGGGGTTTTTTTTTTTTTTGAAGTAATTTAAAATATTTCATGTAACATCTGGAATTCACTTCAAAATCATGAGGGAAGAAGTAGGAATACACAAAGAAGCCTCGGCAGGAGGTGAAACAAGACAGTCATAATGCTACTCTATCTATTTTCAGATATCCCACAATAAGAAGCAATTTAAAATCACAAGTACACCACTCCTTTCGGCTTTAATTTTTATTGACAGGTAAGTGGACCACAGGGACAGATTCTCCCTTTACTTACAGCAAGATCCACCAGGTGGAGCTTCCCCATCCTGACATGCATGTTTCCATCAACACCTTTCTCGCTACATTCTATAGTAATTGTAAAGATGGCGTGGGATCTCGAACTATGCTCATTCATGTTAGTTGCACCAACAGAACCTTTAACAAATAAAAGAAAACCTTAAAAACTGTAACAGAATGCCTTTATGTTTACTTTTTTTTGTTTCGACAGGGTGTCCTGTAGCCCGGGCTATCCTTGAACTTTGATTTCCTACCTCTTGAATACCACCAGACCCAGTTTATGGAGTGCTGGGGATTGACCCAGGGCATTATGCATACTAGATAAGCACTCTACCAACTGAGCTATCCTCAGCCCAGAGAGTACCTTTACTAATTAAATAACCAAAACATTTAAAATACTTGATTTCATCACAGCCACTGACTATGACTACAGGTGTGTTGGGACACTGTATACTTCCTTTATAATTCACACTATAACCAAAGAATCTATAATGTACTCACATTAAAATACAGTCATAGAATAACATCTTCACTTCATTCCCAAATATTAAAACATAATCACAGGGTTGGGGATTTAGCTCAGTGGTAGAGTGTTTGCACAAGCGCAAGGCCCTGGGTTCTGTCCTCAGCTTCAGAAAAAAAAAATCATAGAATAACATTCTTTACTTCATTCCCAAATATTACTATCTAAAGAGTGTAACAATCTATGAAGCTGGACATGGTGGTGTGTACTTAGGAGGCCAAGACAGGAGAACACATCAATCCAGGTGACCTAGGCCAGCCTTGGCAACATAGCATGATCTTCTCTCTTCAAAAAAAAACTACACCACAACAAGAAACACGTGTTAAATAACTAGGAAAAAACTGCTGACAACTCTCTAGAGAGAATTATGTTTGGGACTCGACACCGCAGCATGATCTGCACACACACATGAGATGTTGCAGGAGGAATCACTGAACACTGGAACAGTGAGGACCAGAAAGATCCAACACAACACTGGATAATCCACTATGGAATAGCTAAGTCACTATACGGCCATTAAAAACATGGGTGGGTCCATATCCAGTCACATCAAAAGATGCCAATCCTACAGGAACCATCTTTGTTAAAACATGAAGAGCTGGGCATGGGTGGTACATGCCTTTAATCTCAGCGCTCAGGAGGCAGAAGCAGGTGGAACTCTGTGAGCCCACTTCATCTATACATCAAGTTCCAGCCAACCACTACTACATGTGAGACTTTGCTAAAAACAAAAACAAAAAAATTTTTAACACATGCTAAGCAATCAGTGTAGAGGTTCATTCTTGTAATCTTAGTACTTAGGAGGCTGAGGCAGGAGAACCACAAGTTTGAGGCCAGCCTGGGCAAGATAGTTCTGTTTGGCCTAAAACTCCCATGTAGACAAAGCTAACCTCAAACTCAGAGGTCCATCTGCCTCTGCCTCCTGAATGCTGGGATTACAGGTATATGCCATCATACCCGGCAAGACTTTTACTCTTTTTTCTTTTTTTTGAACAATATTTTAAAATTTTATTTATTATATAAACAGTGTTCTGCCTGCATGTTTGCCTTCATTCTAGAAGAGGGCATCAGATCTCATTACAGATGGTTGTGAGCCACCATGTGGGTGCTGGGAATTAAACTCAGGATCTCTGGAAGAACAGTCAATGCTCTTAACCTCTGAGCCATCTCTCCAGCCCAGATTTTTATTCTTTAGATGAAAAATCTGTAACAATTACTAGAAGGAGAAAAATGTTAGTTTAATTTTGCTTTAATTTTCAACAGAAGGGAAGAAGTATATATTCTGGCTAACTCAGATTAATATCCTAGGTTCAAACACCCTACCACTTAGTAACTGTATTACTTTAGACATGGTATTCAAACTACATCTCAGTCGCCTCATTCATAAAGTAGGAATTTCATATCCCCATACACTACAGTGAAGACTAATCAATCATCCCCATAAAGCACACAGTGCAAGGACTTCCCACTCAGTAAGTGCTCAATCAAAATGTTATCAATATTTTAACTAGCAAGCTGTAACATTATGGCAGCTTCAAAGACTGGCACAATTATGAGGCTGGGGAGTAGGGCTTGGTGGCACATGCTTTAAAGACCAGCACTTGCAAGGTAGAAACGGGCAGATCTCTGTGAGTACAAGGCCAGCCTGGTATGTATAGTGAGTTCCAGGACAGCCAGGGCTATGTAGAGAGAAAACAAAACAAAACAAAAAAAAGAAGCTGGAGAGATGGCTCTGCAGTTAAGAATGTCTACTGTTCTTCAGGGGACCTGGGTTGGGTTCCCAGTACTCGCATAACTGATCACAATTATCTGTAATTCCTGTGCCAGGAAATCTTATGCCCTCTTCTGGCATGCAGGCAAAACACTCATATACATAAAATAAAAATAAAGGATAGTAAGACCCTGTCTCTGAATAAATAAATAAAGTTTTCTTGGTACTAAAGAAAACTTCAGTCGGCATGAAAAACAACCCATGTTATTGTTCACCTATATATGTTGCCTAGATAGTATATAAAATGAGTGGACTTTATAAAAAATTCAACCTCTATGGGGCAAAAGCCATATTTATTTGCTACTCAACCAGCATTCAAATATAGGCATTTCATCACAATTATGTACCACACTTACGATTTTTGTGGCCTAGCGTCATGATTCTATCCATATCGTCAGCATTATTGACCACATAAGCTGATAAATCTTTGATATATACTCCCACATCAGGCCTTTCTTTAACCTAAAAAGCAAACAAAAATCATGCCTAAGACTTTATAATGCTAAGTTTTCCAGTTCCTTACTGAGTATCAACTATTATACATGGGAAGACAGCGGAGTGTGGTTATAAGCAATGCCCATATTCACAAAGGTCATAAAGCTTCAGTACAAATAAATACTGCACACAATTATTTGTGATGATGCCATGAATAAAATACAAAACAGCGTGAGAGAACAGTTCACTTAAAACTCCACATGTGTGCGTGCATGCATGTGTGTTTTGTGCATGCCAGGGCACACATGAGGTCAGAAGACAGTATGTGGGAGCCAGTTCTCTCCTTCCACCACGTGAACCCCAGAGATTAAACTCAGGTCCTCAGGCTTGGTGGCAAGCTCTTTTATCTGCTGAACCATCTTGCCAGCCCTGGGAATGTCTCAAAGACACCAAGCTAGTAAAAGGAACAGGGTAAGCTTCTGCAATGTGATATTTAACCTAAAACGTGCAAGAATAGAAGGCAGACTGATTTGGGGTAGGAGAACACTGGCAAGGATCTTCAAATAGAAAAATCAAACTGGGCACTTACAAAAATAAAAATGCCATACTAGTATTTAAAAGGCTCATCTTTTCTTGTTTGTCTTGTATCTTTTTAAAATTAATTTATTTATTACATATACAGTGTTATGCCTGCATGTATCCCTGCAGGCCAGAAGAGGCACCAGATCTCATTACAGATGGTTGTGAGCCACCATGTGGTTGCTGGGAATTGAACTCAGGACCTCTGGAAGAGCAGCCAGTGCTCCTAACCTGAGCCATCTCTCCAGCCCATTTGTCTTGTATCTTAAAATATTTTTAAGATGGCAATATCTCCCAAACTTGATTCAGCAGTTATGCTTTAGTGACTTATGCTCAAATGGTTTGCACTTGTGACATATATAGGTAGTTTTTAAAAGTACCTTTTGTACAAAAAAGACCTTAATTTGGCAAGCACTCTATTCAAATTTTTTTTTCATATTTTTTCTTTTTTATTTATTCTTTTCTCATACAGTACATCCCAACCACAGCCTCCCTTCCCTCCATTCCTCTCAGTCCCCATTTCCCATCTCCCCCAACCCTGAACCCTTCCCTCTCCCCCTAGACCCACTGCTGCTCCCTTTCCCTTCAGAAAAGAGCAGGCCTTCCAGTGATATAAACTGAACACAGCATAAAGTGTGGTGGTTTGAAAGAAAATTGCTCACAAAGGGAGTGGCACTATTAGGAGGTGTGGCCTACTGGAGGAAGTGTGTCACTGTAGGGTTGGGCTTTGACGTCTCTTTTGCTCAAGCTTCCCTCAGAATGACTGTCAGTCAACTTCCTGTTGCCTGCAAGCCAAGATGTAGCCAGCACCACATCTGCCTGCATGCCACCATGGCTCCCAACATGATGATAATAGACTGAACCTCTGGCAACTGTAAGTGAGCCACCCCAATTAAATGTTTTCTTTAATAGAGTTGCTGTGGTCATGGTATCTCTTCACAGCAATAGAAACCTAACTAAGGCAGAGAGGCAGTAAGACTAGGGACAAACCCTCTTATCTAGGCTGGATGAGGCAACCCAGTAGGAGGAAAAGGATCCTATGAGCAGATAAAAGAGTCAGAGACACCCCCACTCCCACTTTAGGAGTCCCACAAACACCCCATGCTAAACAAGCAGAGCATGTGTGCAGAGGACCTAGGCACAAACCCATGCCGACTGTGATTGTTTCTTTGGTCTCTGTGAGCCCCTATGAGCCCTTCTGAGTTGATTCTGTGGGCTGTGTTCTCCTGGTGTCCTTGACCCCTCTGGCTTCTACAATCCTTCCTCCCCCTCTTCTGCAGGGTTCCCCAAGCTCTGGCTAACATTTGGGTGTTGGTCTCTGCATCTACTCCCATCAGCTGCTGGAGGAAGCCTCTCTGATGACAACTGGGCTAGGTACCCGTCTATGAGGCACCGATCTATGAGTATAACAGTTTATTCCAATTTTTGTTTTGTTTTTTTCAAGACAGGGCTTCTCTGTGTATTGTCTCTGTGGTTGTCTTGGAACTCACTTTGTAGACCAGGCCTTGAACTCACAGAGATCTGCCTGCCTCTGCCTCCTGAGTGCCAGGATTAAAGGTATGCACCACACACCCCGCCCTCCAATTTTTATCTTAACTCCAATTCCATCCTTACCTCCAACCGCTGTGTCTGATCCTTGCCCAAAAGGTCTCGGACTTCTTCATTATATATCTCCAAGTATGACACTCGAACCAAAAACCTGCAAGTACGAAGGAATACTCCATGTCTTACATGTGTTTATAAATGTCATGCCTCGAGGTCTTTCCCAGGTCTGACCTCTCGGGGTTAGGAAATAGAGGCACTCTCTCACCTTGTGTCACCCTCTGCTTTTGCGATGTGACCAAATATGTGAGCAAATGAGTTGGGGATGACCCCTCTGAGCCCCGGCACAGCACGGACACCTTCCATGGTGAAAGTCTTGCCTGTGCCAGTCTGTCCATATGCAAAAATGGTCCCTGAGAATGATGCAGAAAGTCTGTTACTTCAGAGTCTGATGATCTAGGACAATGAATCTCAAAAATTAAGCCATGACACTGTTATGTAACATATTCCCTAAACTAAAACTTCATTCTAAAGCTGGGCACAATGGCATACATCTATCATCTCAGCACTGGAGAGGAAGAGGTGAGAGAACTATTGCAAGGTTGAGGGCAGCCTGGGCTACACAGTGAGACTGTCTCAAAAAAAAAAAAAAAAGAAAGAAAAAAGAAAAGTCAAATGGTGTGGTGGTGGTGCATGCCTTTAATCACAGCACTTGGAGGCAGCAACAGGTGGATCTCTGTGAGTTCCAGGAAAGCCAGAGTTATGCAGAGAAACCCTGTCTCAAAAACAAAAACATATTCTAGTACACATTCAACCTTCAGTATCAACTAAATGCAAAATTCTTATGCTGGCTGGTTGTGGTAGCCCACACCTTTAATCCTAAGGAGGGAGAGGCAAATGGATCTCTGGGATCTTAAGGTCAGACTGGTCTATATACCGAGGTCCAGAATGGCAGAGGTTACAGTAAAACCTTGTCTCAAAAAAAGAGAAGAAAATTTACATTGTACTTAATTCTAAGAAGTTGGAGGAGGTCGTTAAATCAGAGACTGTAAAGCACAGGCTGCAAAGCAGAAACATCTGTTTGAATCCAGCACATCTGGTACTTGACATTAGATAGATTAACTTCCCAGAGAAGTCTGCTCAGTGGTAAACAGAGTGAGATGACCCACTCCACACACACTAAGAATCAAATGAAGTCACTTACAAACTCTGGTCTTATGGTAAGAAACAAATCTAGACAAAATAGGGACATATACCAGGCAGGGGGTGGCTGGGGGAGGAAGATGACAAAGGTCAGGAACACTTTCTAGGAGAGGTGAGCTTACACTGAGACTCAAAATATACAACAAAGATCCAGAAGGGAGGCAAGGAGAAGAACAGAGACTTCTGGGAACTGAAGCCACCAGGATAGAAGAAACAGAGATGGATGGAAAAGGAAGATGGATTGACAGAGAGCCAGAGAAACTAGCAGGTCCCTAATCACACAAGCTCATGGAAACCATGACTTAAGGCAAAGTAAAGCCAGAGTGCCTCTTTTGGAGCTGCAACTTCCAGATCACTGAGGCTCCAGGTGCCAATAACTGGAGCAATTGAGAAAGCTATGGAGACATCAGTTAAGAGCTGAAGGCCAGGACAACAGCGAGTGAACCTGAATGTGAACGAGGGGTTCTGGGCGATGATGACAATGCACTTATTTGGCTCTGGTGGGAACAGCCCCACTGAGGAGGCTCTGTGCGCACAACACCACGGTTCCATCAGAGCTGTCAATACTTTGCTGTGGATTTTGCTGTGAACCTAAAACTGATCTAAAAATAAAGTCTATTATTATTTCTTGACATATGGTCTCATGTTTCCTGGCTAATCTTGAACTCCTGGTTTAGGTGATCCTCCTATATTGGCCTTCCAAGCAGCTGGTATAGGCATGCATCACTGAACCTAGCTAATACTATTTTAAAACAGTTAAAGATTAATACCTGACTCTGAGAATCTAAAACATTATACCTAAATTACATTTCAGCAATGGAGAATGAACTGCACTGAGTGTCATACAATTCCTAAGTATTATGTTTTCCACCTGGTTCTACTGTTATCACAATTCTCAGAGTTGGCACAAGACAACAGAAAATAGGGTGGGAGAGATGGCTCAGTGGTTAAGAGCACTGGTTCTTCCACAAGTCCTGAGTTCAGTTCCTGGCAACCACAAAGTGGCTCGTAACCATCTACAATGAGATCTGGTGCCCTCTTCTGGTGGGCAGGGATACATGCAGACAGAACACTGTATTAATAATAAATAAATAAACCTTAAAAAAAAAAAAAAGACAACAGAAAATAGGTACAAATCTTGAAAGTCAAACACCATTCTTCATTGTATTTATTTTAAAAATACATAATTCTGTTAACTTATAATTAAAGCAGTAACACTTTTGATTCCAACCTAGATGGAGTAACAAGGACTAAATTAACCAACCATCCTGGTTAGAACCAAAAGTAAAAAAGATGAAAGCAATAGTTTCCAAAACAATTAGTTAAAAAAAAAATCTAATCCAGATGTGGCGGCATATACCTTTAGCCCAGCACTCAGGAGGCAGAGGCACATGGATCTCTGTGAGTTCAAGGTCAGACTAGTCTACAGAGTGAATTCTTGGATAGCCAGAGCTACATGGAAAGACCCTGTCTCAAAAAACAAATGAAATCCTAGTCTCCATGTTCCTGCCCTTAACTGAAGCCCTGAGGAAACTTCTTTATGTTGAAAGCCAGGAACTGGCCAGGCCTTGTTGGGCTTAAAGTGAGAGGCTTATGCCACCTTTCAGCCTACAGCAGAAACAGGCAAATGCTTGTTGAATAAGGTCAAATACAGAGCTTAGGAAAGACCAACAAATCCAAGTCCTAGAACAAGATAAGGCCACAAATAGAGGTCAGCAGACTTCCTGTGAGAACTCCAAAATGAGACTAAAGTGACCGAAGTTTGGAGGAGGCAGTGTCCTGGGAGAGAGAGGCAGAGAGAGCTCTGGACATTGGCAGAGGGTCCTCAAGTATCCAGCTGAGTACCCACCAGAACACAAGTAAGAGGAAGGAAGCTACCTAAGGATGGCAGGGAGGGGGTGGGGGAGAGAGAGAAGTAAGTGGAAAGATCAGAAAGAAGAATGGTCAGTGTTCACACTAGTTAAGAACAGACAGACTGGAAAACCCCACAAGTCACAGGATGTTTAGTACAATGCACAAAAGAATCTTACCTCAATAGTGGGGAAGGAGGGAGCACTGTTGTGCTCTTTACTAGCCAATCTTGAAGAATCTGAAGCCAGGCATGGTGGAACATATCCATGATGCCAGAAGTTGGGAGGCAGGAACAGGAGAATTCAAGATCATTCTGGGCTACATGGTGAGTCTGAGGCCAACTTGGGCTATATTGCAAGTTTGAGGCCAACCTAGGCTACATGTGACCCTGACTCCAAACCAAGAACAAGAAAGAAAGGAAGAAAAAGGGAAGGAGGGTGGTGAGTGAGGGAAAAAGAAGAGAGAATGAGACTACATCTCACTAAAAGGATCAAATTGGTTTTCAAATAACTACTCTGAGAAAATGTTTACAGGAACTAAAAAAGACCAAGAATTAAGGTAAAATTCACAATGTCTAGCATCCAACCAGAAACTGCCATGTCTACAAAAAAGCAAAATGATGCCGGGTGGTGGTGGCGCATGCCTTTAATCCCAGCACTCGGGAGGCAGAGGCAGGCGGATCTCTGTGAGTTCGAGGCCAGCCTGGGCTACCAAGTGAGTTCCAGGAAAGGCACAAAGCTACACAAGAGAAACCCTGACTCGAAAAAAACAAAACAAAAAAAAAAGCAAAATGATATGGCCTATTAAAGAAATCAGTCGGGGCTGGAGAGACGGTTCAGTGGCTAAGGGTACTGGCTGCTCTTCCACAGGAGAGGTCCTGAGTTCAATTCCCAGCAACCACATGGTGGCTAACAGCCATTTACAGTGGGATAATGCCCTCTTCTGGCATAAAGTTGTACATGCATATAGAGCACTCACATACATAAAAATAAATAAATCTTTAAAAAAGAATATTATATATATAAATATATATATAAGTGTATATATATATATAAAGAAATCAGTCAACTAAAACTAAGTCAAACTGAGAGTTGCCAGAATTAGTGTCCAAGCACATCACCAGGGCTGGAGACACGGAGGTGGGACATGAAGACCCCAGGCGTCTGGACCCAGACCACAGTGTGGGGGATGGGAACTGCAGTGAGAGTGTCAAGGGCAAACAAGGCGTCACAGAGATCAGTGCCGTAGCAGTTTCGAGTGCTCCTATATATCTCTGGAGTTTCCAAAAGGAATGAGGACGAGGACTAAAAATATTTGAAGAAAGAATAGCAGAAAATTTCCCCACAATGGATGAAGTCTATAATCTACAAATCCAAAAAGTTTAACACTACAAACACAACAGACACAAGAAAGACCCTACAAAGCACATTACAATCAAATAAAATGAAACCAACGATAAAGCGAGAAGTCTTCTGGGCAACTGAGAGAAGGACATAGTTGGGATGACATGGGGCAGACTCACTGCAGCTCCTCATCAGAACTCCACTTTCAGGACACTGAGAAGGTTCTGCAGGCAGAGAGGCACTTGTCATGCTAACCTGGCCACCTGAGCTTGAACCCTGGAACTACTGTGAAGGTGAAAGAAGAGAATCAACTCCACAGGTATCCTCTGACCTCCACACAAACCCTGTGGCATGTACACACCTTTCCCCCCAATTTCTCTCTGTCTGTCTCTCTGTCTCTGTCTGTCTGTCTGTCTCTCTCTCTCTCTCTCACACACACACACACACACAGATACACACATGTACACTTTTTAGAAAAGAAATGTAGTGGGCTGGAGAGATGGCTCAGTGGTTAAGGGCACTGGCTGCTCTTTCAGAGGTCCTGAGTTCAATTCCCAGCAACCAGGTGGTAGCTCACAACCATCTGTAATGATATCTGGTGCTCTCTTCTGGTGAGTAGGCATACATGCAGGCAGAACACTATATACATAATAAATAAACTATTAAAAAAAGAAAAAGAAAAATGTACTTTCAATATCAAAACACAAATGGATTAAAAGGATGGAGAAAGGACACACCATGCTAACACCAATCCAAAAAAAAAAAGCCAGCGTGTTTATATCAATACCAGACAGGGCCAGTTCCAGAGCAAAGAGTAAGGGGGATGATTTCACAGGGTTGAGGACATAGGTTAGTGGTAGAGCACTTGCCTAGCATGCATGAACCCCTGGGGAGGGGACGACCCAAAACAGAAAGAATAATTTCTCAATAAAAAAGGTCATCAAGATGGCAGTAAATCTTAAGCATTCATGCATCTTCTCACAGAGCTCCAAAGTATAAGAAAAAGAAAGAAAAGTAGGAAGCCCAGCATGGTGGTTCACATGTTTAATCCCAGCACTGAGTTCAAGGACAGCCAACAGTTCCTAGTGAAACCCTGCTTGACAACAACAACAACAACAAAAAGGCAAATCAGAAAATATACTCAGATATTATTTCTCAATGATTGATAGACCAAAGAGAAGAAGAGCTGAATAATACAAACCAACTGACTAGTAAATGTTAAAAGAACAACCCTGCCTCAACAGCAGAACACACAGCCTTTTCAAGTATACACAAAGCATTTAGTAAGAAAACAGGTCTCAATAAACCTAGTAAGATTCAAATCACACAAAGTGTGTTCTCTAATTAAAATGAAATTAGTGTATAATCAACAGAAAACCCCTGGAAAGCCATAAAATATCTCAACTAAATATAAATAACACATATAAATAAAGTATCAAGGAATCAAGGAGCTGGGAGATGGATGGGTCAGTTGGTAAAGTGCTTGCTTGCCACACCGGTAGAAGGACCTGAGTTCAATCGCAACATAGAAAATTTGGATTCTAACACTGTGGAGGGTCCTGGGGCTCACTAGTAGCCTACCCAGATCTCCATCTCAAAAACAAGGGAGATCCCTCCTGAGGTACAAAACTCAAGGTTGACCTATATATGGCCTTTGCATGCATGTGGGTAATACATGCATGCATGCTAGCACAAACATAAAGATGCAAACACATAAACATGTGCACATACACACACAAAGTAGACTAGAAAGCATTCTGAAATAGATGTAAGTGAAAACATGGTCTATATGTCAAAGTCTTTTAGATGACACTAAAGCAGTTATATGGAGGATGGACATATTACTAAATTCCTACATTAGAAGGATGTACATGATCCCTTAGTTCCCACCTTAAGAAAACAGAGGCTGGGTATAGTGGCTCACGTCTTTAAGCCCAGCACTCAGAAGGCAGAGGCAGGCTGGTCTACAGAGTAAGTTCTAGGACAGCCAAGGCTACATAAAGAGATCCTGTTTTGAACAAATGACAACAGCAAAAAGAGAAAGAGCAAATTAAATCCAAAGTCAGAGAAAAGAAGCAATTAAGATCAGAACAGAAATTAGTAAGACAGAAAACATGAAACATAGGAAAAGTGAAAACTACCCCAAGTACAAATCTCTAGTCAACTAGTCAGGAAAAAGAAGACACAAATCACCACGTGGGGACCAGAAAGGTTAGCACCACATTCTAACACTCAGAGCCACGAACACAGAGAAACAATTTCCTGATTAAAATGACAACTGCAATGACAAATTCCATAAAAGACAAATTAGCAAAACTCACTCAAGAGAATAAGGGAGAACTGGAGTGGTCAGGACCCACTCACACAACTGCATCTGAAGTGGTCAGGGTGGTCAGGGACCCACTCCCATAATTTCGTCTGAAGAGTTTACCAGCCTTCCTACAGCACTGATGAGTGCTTTCCAATATCTAAAGGAACAATACTAATTCTCCTAGAAGTCTGCAAAAGGAATATCTGTAACTTCTTATATAGGTCCCTGACCACCCAGGCTTCAGATGCAGTTGTGTGAGTGGGTCCCAGAATTCATGCTGTGCAGCTTACAACTATGGTGGTATTTTATTTGTACTGAAATGTAATTTTAATTGTATGTTAATAAATAAAGTTGCCCAGGGGTCAGAGCTATTAGAGCCATAGCAAAAGCTGGGCATTGGTGGTGCACGCCTTTAATCACAGCACTTGGTAGGCAGAGCTAGGTAGATCTCTGTGTGTTCAAGGATACAGCCAGCATTGGAGACACACGCCTTTAATCTCAATACTATAGAAGACCTGGAGGGCTGTACAACAGACAGTGACTAGGCAGTCATGTGGTTGGTTTTATAACCAATGAGAAGGAAGAACAGAAAGTCTATATAAAGACAAACAGACAGGAAGTAGCTCTCTTTCCGAGAGGTCTCTTGGCTTAAGAGGCTAGCTGCAGCAGGCGGATAAGGCTCTTAGCTCTGATCTCTTGGCTTTCTTCTTTGCATTGGTTCTGTGTTTCTTATTTAATAAGATGGTTGGTTACATCTACATACAACCACCTATAACTCCAGCTCCAGAGGATCCCACACCTTCTGGCCTCCACCAGCACACACCTACCCACACACATATACAATTAAAAAAATAAATCTTTTAAGAAAACTAGAATTAAAGCCGGGCGGTGGTGGCGCACGCCTTTAATCCCAGCACTCGGGAGGCAGAGCCAGGCGGATCGCTGTGAGTTCGAGGCCAGCCTGGGCTACCAAGTGAGCTCCAGGAAAGGCGCAAAGCTACACAGAGAAACCTGTCTCGAAAAACCAAAAAAAAAAAAAAAAAAAAAGAAACTAGAATTATTCTGATACTCAAAATAGGAAAAAAAAACATTTCCAGAAAATGGTATTTTTAATACTTCATGAATATAGGTACAAAAATTTCAAATAAAAACTTGGTAAATCAAATCTAACAGTATTTGAAAAGAACAGTATTTCATGACTAAGTGACAACGCTGACTTCACTTATAAAACCTAATAGCAAGCTTAGAAAGAAAAACAAAACTGCATTTGAAAAAATGCAACATACATTCTTAAAGACACAAAGCAAAACAAATCTGTCAGCAAACTGAACTAGAAGAAAGGTGTGTCCTCAATCTGACTGAGAACATCTGTGAGAAATCCACAGCTAACACACGGCTCACCAGTCAAAGAATGAATACATTTCCCCTAAGATCAGAAGACAACAGTGTCCACTTTCTCCAACTGTGCTCAACATTGCATGGAGTTTCTGGCCAGGGTATCAGGCAACAAAATGAAATTAAAGACAAAAGATTGGAAAGAAAAGTAAAAACTGTCTTTACTAGCAGAAAATATAATTATGCATGTAGAAAAATCCTAGAGAATTTTTTTTAAAAGTATAAGGGTCTGAATTTGATCTCCACCCCCAGCCCTAAGGACAAACACTAAAAATCAACTAGAATTACTAAGTTTAGCAAGGTTGCATCCTGCAATATATAAATATATATAATATATAAAACATATAAATATATAAAATCAATATATAAAATTAACTGCAAGTCATGAGACAGCACTTTGTGCCATTAGGCCACTGCTACCAAAATGACAGTAACAGATGCTGGCAAAGACTTGGAGAAACTGGAATGCTCATATTGCTGGTAGAACATGAAACGGTGATGTCACTGTGAAATACCATTTGGCAGTTCTTCAAAAGGTCAAAGAAAGTTACTCCATGACTCAGCAACTCTACTCCTAGGTGTGTTATGTTCAGAAAAGTTAAAAACTTGTACAAGAATATGCATAACAACATTATTCCTAACAGCTAGAAAGTAGAAACAAACCAAATGTTCAAACTGATGAAATATACAAACAAAATGCATCTGTACAGTGGAATATTATTTGGTATGAAATGAATGAATACTGATACATTCTATGATAAGAATTAACCTAGGGGCTGGAGAGATGGTTCAGCGGCTAAGAGCACTGACTGCTCTTCCAGAGGTCCTGAGTTCAATTCCCAGCAACCACATGGTGGCTCACATGGTTATCTGTAATGAGATCTGGCGCCCTCTCCTGGCCTGCAGGGATACATGCAGACAGGAAATTGTACACATAATAAATAAATAAATCTTTAAAGAAAAAAAGAATTAACCTAGAAAACACTGTGCTAATGAAAGAAGTCAGATAAAAGACTGCTTGGTATGTGAGTCCCTTTCCATGAAATGCCAGGGCAGGACTCCAACAGAGCAGTGGTGCTGAGGGGACTCAAGTGGCTGAAACTGAGATGCAGACTCCTTCCTGGGCTGATGGAACGCAGTCTAACAACACTGTGATCCATGACTCCTATACTGTAAAATGATGAGTGGATTTATATCACTTGAATTTTATCTTAATAAGAAAAAATTGCTTAAAAATCAAATGCTTTTCTGTATATATACAGATATATATGTATACATACATATATATACACACACACATATATATGTATATTTTGTTGCTGTTGTGTTTTGGGTTTTTGTTTGTTTGTTTTTTCTGAGACAGGGTTTCTTTTCCTAGTTTTGGAGTCTATCCTGGAACTCACTCTGTAGAGCAGGCTGACCTCAAACTCAGAGATCCACTAGCCTCTGCCTCCTGAGTGTTGGGATTAAAGGCACACGCCACCACCATCAAACAATGCTGGAGTAACTGGATATCTATATATGTATCTGTATGATTGCTTACCAGTTGACCATCCGATTTCTAGGCATCTATCAAAGACAAACTTTACATCTTTACAAAAATATACAGCAGCATTATCCATCTTAGCAAAAAGACTGGTAAATGGACAGAGTGTGTTATAGACATACAATGAAACGAAATTCAGAGAGGTAGAGGCTGGAGAATCAGGAAGGAGTTCAAGGCTAGCCTCAACTATTAACAAATTCAAGGTCAACCTGGGCTATATGAGACCCTGTCTCAATAAACATAAAAAAAAAAAAAAATTCAGTAATTAAAAAAAAAAAATCACAGCTGGGGGTGGTGGCACAAGCCTTTAATCCTAGCCAGCCAGATCTCTGTAAGGCCAGCCTGGCCTACAAAGTAAGATTCAGGCAGGCAGCAAAACTACACAGAGAAACCCTGTCTTGGGGGAGGGATGGGGACACTGAACATAAAATAGGTAGCATCTGGAGAGATGGCTTGGCTCAGAGGTTAAAAGCCCTTGCTGCTCTTCAGAGGACCTAAGTGCAATTCCTAGAACCCACATGGTAGTTCATACATCTGATGCCCTCTTATGGCCTCTGAGGGCACAAGGCACGCACATGGCATACATACATACAAGCAAATACTCACTCATACACATAAAATAAAAAATAAATTTGTTTTCTCATTAAGTCACAAAGTCCTGATAATATGCAAAGACAGGTAAACTTCAAAAACATTACACAAAGAGAAAGGAAAGAGCATTTAAAAAGAAAGCACTTTAGCCGGTGGTGGTGGGGCACGGCTTTAATGCCAGCGTTCGGGAGGAAGAGGCAGGCAGACTTCTGAGTTCGAGGCCAGCCTGAGCGCTGATACACAGAGGAACCCCTCTGGACCAGGCTGTCTTCTCAGCACCCACCCACACAGTGCTGACACAGTGGTCACAACCATCTTTAACTCCAGTCCCAGGACTGACTGCCCTCTTCTGACCTCCATGAGCACTGCACACACAACACACAGTGCAAGCACAAACATACATGTAGGCAAAATACTCACACACATTAAATAAAAATAAATGTTTAAAGATAAAAAGATGGCATTTTATGATGTCATTTAAATGAAATTTCAAAGACAGAAGATCAAAAGATGCTGGGGGGAGGTTGCAGGAATGCTTGAGGATGACATTAGGGTTCTAAAACAGGACTGTGGTGAGGCCTCACAGCTGTATATGTTAGCCATAACTTACCAAGCTGTAGTTGCAATAGGTAAACTACTTATCTTTCTGGGCATTGCTTTTACAATAATAAAGTTGTTCTGTTTTTGTTTTTTTAAGCAAGCTGCATATTCACTCACCATTGTAGCCTTCCAGAACGGAATCAATAATAGGTCTTGCAGTTAAGTTATATACATCAAGTTGTTTACTTTCTGGTCCAAAAACAGTATCAAAAGTAAACGTCTTTGGAGGTTCGTTGGAAGAATCAGTCTTATGGACGGTGATAGTTCCCCTCATCTCGTCCACGCTGACGGCCTGTCTATAGCACATTGATTTCTCTCTCTCATTGAGGGGCCGGCACCTAACAACCACCTTCACATTATCGCAGCTTTCTGGCTTCTCAGATTTATTGATCTGGTGGAGAAAACGTTTACAAAGAATGAAAAGAACATTCATTTTGCCCTAAATTTATAACTGAAATAGGCTACTTTTCCACCTCAGCACCCTGAATGTGCTAAGACCTCACAAGACTTTGTTAAATGCAATTAAAGATCTATACATAACAGAAAGGATGCAAAGAGGAAATTTCTTTTGCAATACAAAAGAGAGGAGAGAAAACTCTAGTTTACATCTGCAGTAAATGCTTCAGATGCAGAAAATGAACTAGTATGCATGACATTTGCTCAACAGCCCCCAACATCTTCTGAATTTCCTGCCTGCAAAAAAAGCACATATGAACATGGTTGGCAAGTTTTATCAAGAACGGAAGCAGTCAAGCTAGGCGCTATGACACATACTTTTGATCCCAGTACTCCAAGAGGCACAGGCAGGAGGATCTCTGAGTTTGAGACCAGCCTATAAAATATAGTGAGACCCTGTCTCAAAACAAACCAACAAAGTATGATGTCCTTTGCTTTCCCATGGCCCTAGTTTCATTTTCTAGAATGTATTGCAAAAAATTTTTTTTAGCATATGAAACACTCAAACATGACTTACCTTCTCTACAGAAAACAACAGTAATTTAAAAACAGAGAAGGCCAATGACATACAGGAAAAAAATGTCTTAAGAACGAACGCTAGTATAAAGTTTTGATTTTCAAAATTTTACATGACTAAGAAATTAAGTCAATGGTTGGAGATTTAGCTCAGTGGTAGAGTGCTTGCCTAGCAAGCACAAGGTCCTGGATTCGGTCCTCAGCTGGGGGGGGGGGGGAAAGAGAAAGAAACTAAGTCGAAACAATCCTATTACTATCAATATGCTGCTCTCCAGCTCAACCTCGTCGCCCTAAGCTAAGTCACATGACCTGGGCCCTGCATTAAAATCTCCTAACTTCGCTCCTGCATCTAATTGAATTGCCCTTCAATCTGTCCTCGTACAGGATGGTGTAAACACAAAACAAATCAGGATACTCTCCAATGTAAAACTTTCCCACAGATGACAAGCCCAAAATAAAAAATGTTAAGGTAGTATGGAAAGGTCTCTAGGTTTCACAAAATACTCTGCCTCCTCTCAGCCACAACACCCTGGGTTTCAGAACCTTTTCCTGGAGTCCTTCAGCCTAGAACATTCCTCCCATCTTTCTTCACTTAGATAATATTTTTCCTTCAGTTTTCAGCTCCACAGACACTTCCTTTGGGAACACTTCTCTGACTAGGTCAAGTGCTTTTTTTTTTTTTTTTTTTTTAACAGACTCTGAAAGCACATCCTGCTTTTCACGGATACAGTTTTACTCTTGTTTGATCCTTGATTGATGTCTGTCATTTTATCATCACCTGAGTTCCAAACAAGTAGTCAAGGGGCTGAATTCAGCCCATAAAATTCTTTTATTCGGCTCAAAGTATTTTTGTTTTATTCTGATACAGGGTCTCATGAAGCACAGGGTGAACTGGAATTCACTCTGAAGTCAAGAATAGCCTTGAATTCTTTTGGGGGGGTGGTTTTTTGTTTTGTTTTGAGACGGGGGTTTCTCTGTGTAACAGCTCTGGCAATCCTGGAACTCACAGAGATCCGCCTGCCTCTGCCTTGTGAGTGCTGGGATTAAAGGCATGCACAACCACCACCACCACCACCACCACCACCACCACCACCAGGCTGCAATTTAAGTCTTTTGAAAACAAAAGTAGATCTGTTACCAGTAGGCCAGCATTCCTTTATGGCAACAGTTTTCAATTCACCAGAACCTATTTCTATCAAATGCCACTCACCCACTTGCTTCATCGAGACTCTTTTCTGTTAGTGTGTATGGTTTTGACCTCTGCCTCAAAAGGCAAGCTTCTCTTTCTCCAAAGTCAAAAAACTCGGCAAATGGGACTAGAGAGATGGCTCAGTGGTTAAGAGCCTTGCTACTCTTGCAGAGGACCTGGGCTGGGTTTCCAACACCACACAGCAGCTCACCACTGCTTATACTCCAGTCCCACATCCCACGACCTCTTCTGCCTTCCTCTGGCACGTGGTGCACATACATGCATGCAGGCAGACACTCATACATTTAACATAAAATTAGATTTAAAAAACGCCTGGCAAGTTTTGCTCAACCAACCCTACCACCTACATGGTTAGCATATATACGACTGGTGCCCAGTATTTATTGAATGAATATCGTGAAAAGTAATAAATAAAAACAAACATTGAGCATTTTGTGCTGAATGTCAAACCCTGTCCTTCAAGTGTCTGATGAAAACCACAAGAAGTCTGTGTGGGAAATAAGAGTCCAGACAATTTGAATAGCTGTCGGAAGCCTCATAACCAATAAATAGGCTTCCATGGCTCCAGCCTTCTCCAATGAGACTTACAACCACCCCCTTCTTATGGCACGATAACAATTCGTGAAATTTTAGAAGGTAACCAAATCGCCACCGCGTAGTCACACAAAGACACCTACGGGTTACATTTTGCACCATAAGCTGAGGCGCCCGAGAGGAATGACAGCTTACTCCCGAGGGAGTCGGGGACCCAGAGTGGACTCGGGGGTCGCGGGCATCCGCACGACCCTCGCGGCCGCGCGCAGCCACCAAGCCCCCGCTGCCGCGCGACGCTTTTCTGTCAGGCAGCGCGGGCCCGGCGGGATGCAGCGCGCAGTGGGGCGACAGGGCGAGTCCCGGGTGTGTCCCCCCCCGCCCCCGCCCCATGCTCGCAGGACCCCCACAGCCTGGCCACCCCGCCGCCCTTCCCCGCCCAGGCCTCGCGGCCCCGCCGCCCTGCCCCGCCCGCCCGCCGCGCGCTTCTATGGCAACGGCCGCGCCCCCGAGCAGGGCCGCCACGATGGGTCGGAGCCCCAGCGGCCGAGCGGCCCGTCCTCACCGGCATGGTGGCCGCGGGCCGGGCTCCGCCAATGTCCCCGCTCGGGATGCAGCCCAACAGCACCGGGTTTGCGGGCGAGGCTGGCCGCGGGAGACCGAAACACTTCGGGGCTCCAGAGACTGCGGCTCACTCAGCGACGGAGGGCAGTGCGCAGGCGCACTCTGAGCTCGCCCCGCCCAATCTCGGGTGCCCTCGGCTTCTTGAAGCACGCATGCGCAAGGGCTTTCCGCGTCCATCTCCACGGACGCCGGACTGAGGCGGCGCCTGCGCGGCTGTGCGGTTCCTCTGCGCTGGAAAGATGGTTCACGTTGAGGGCCCCGGGGACCCCTGGCCGGCTCAGATTGCGAGGGGCTCCTGGCGCTGGCACTACCCCAGATATTAAAAATAACAGTGGGTAATAGCGCATCAGATTCTGATTGATTCATCCTTATTTCATGAGGAATCTCAGAGGTTGGGTTCTGTTTATCTCTGCTATCCGCCTGCACTAGCAGTTTGAGACTCTGAATATAAAGTTGTGATGCGTGGCCTTTGTCTGTTTGTGTGTACATGCACGTGTGCGTTTGTGCACTCCTCCACCGTTAAATTGAGTGTCTAGCGCCCCATTAGACAGGTGAGGGCTTTGTGCGGGGTGCCGTGAATTGAACCTTAGGCCTCAGGCAGGCTGGGCGACGGCCCTACTGCTGAGCTATTCTGTTTCAA
Source organism: Peromyscus leucopus (assembly GCF_004664715.2). Classification (NCBI taxonomy): domain Eukaryota; kingdom Metazoa; phylum Chordata; class Mammalia; order Rodentia; family Cricetidae; genus Peromyscus; species Peromyscus leucopus. Next base: position 36,489,959 of record NC_051086.1, on the reverse strand, counting down.
ACTGAGCATTTTGAAGACAGAAGTTTATTTCTGGCCTGAGGTATCTGAATGAAAAAATAATAATAATAATAATAAGGAGGAGGACATGACCAGACTAGGTTGGCCATGTGAGGAGGGAGAGAGAGGAGAGATGAGAGAGGAACGGCTGACCAAGAGGGGTAGCCTGGGCCAAGAGACTGAGATAGCCACAACGGCAGGATTATATAGGGAAGGGCAGCTGGGGGAAGGGCAGCCCACCCCATGAGCTAGAGAAGTTTTGATATGTTAAATAGGCCCCTCAGCCATTAGTCCAGGGTTTGAGGCCTAACAGTATCCAACCATGAAAATAGCTCAAAGCCGAAGCTTCTGCTAAATAGCCGCTTGCTGAACAGAACTGGTTTGGATTTTTCAGTTACGGGAGAGTTGGTTTGGGTTTTGGTTTGATTCAGGGTCTCATTGTGTAGACCATGCTGACCTTGAACTTACAGAGAGATCCTTGACTCCAACGGAGGCATCTCCATCATGCCTGGAAGTTACGGGAGAGTGTAAGTTGCAAATAATTATAAAGCATGTTTTGTATTAACATTCAAGTGTTCATCTTGGGGCTGGAGAGATGGCTCAGCAGTTAAGAGTACATACACCGTTCGTGCGGAGGACTGGAGTTAGGGTCCAGCGCCCAGGTCAGGCATCAGAACTCCAGTTCTACGGAATCCTACACCCTCTTCTGGTTTCTGTAGGCACTGTACTCACATACATATACTCACTCACAGGGACACACATACACTTAATTTAAAAATTTTAAAAACTACCCGGATAGTGGTGGCATATGCCTTTAATCTCAGCGCTCGGAGGAAGAGGCAAAGCAGATCTCTGAGCTCAAGGTCAGCCTGGTCTACAGATCAAGTTCCAAGACAGCCAGGACTACACAGAGAAACCCTGTCTCAAAAATAAACAAAAATAATAAATCTTTAAAAAATGTTCCTCAGTACATCACACAATACATGAACATCAGTAAAATGTTCTGTATTTCTCAACGGTGCTGAGTAGGAGAGGCCCATTTCTTATGATAATGTAGACCACCACTGCACAACTGTTGCTAATACATGACAATACCTTATCATTTCTTTAAAGTTTTATATTATTTATGTGAGTGTGTGCTCCAATACTCATATGCCATGACTCACATGTGTGGAGGTCAGAGAACAACTTCAAGAGTTAGTCTCTTCTTCCACAACGAGGATCTCACAATGGAACTAAAACCAGGCTTAGTAGCAAACACCCAGCGATCATGCTGGCCTGAAAGTTTTTAAAAGATGTCTTTATTCTTTCTTTCTTTCTTTTTCTTTCTTTCTTTCTTTCTTTCTTTCTTTCTTTCTTTCTTTCTTTCTTTTTTTCTTTTTGGTTTTTCGAGACAGGGTTTCCCTGTGCAACAGTCCTAGCTGTCCTGGAACCCACTTTGTAGCCCAGGCTGGCCTCGAACTCACAGAGATCCACCTGCCTCCGCCTCCGAGGGGTGGGATTAACACTCACAAGCACACACAGACACATACATGAATAAGTGAGGGAATGTAATGAAAATATATTTTTCTTAGTTGTTTGTTGGTGTTGGTGGTTTTTTTTTTTTTTTTTTTTTTTTTTTTAGACACAGTCACATTATGTACCTCTGGCTGTTTTGGAACTCACTCTGTAGATCAGGCTGGACAAGAACTCACAGAGATTCACCTGCCTCTGCCTCCCAAGTGCTGAGATGAAAAGTGTGCGTCTATCCCTGGCTCTAAAAATACATTTTAAAAAATTATCTGGGATCTGGACAAGGTGGTGCAAGGCTTTAAACCCATCTCTGGGGAGGGAGAGGCAGGCATATTTCTGTGAGTTTGAGGCCAGCCTGGTCTACATAGTTGAGTTCCAGGACAGCCATGTCTATGTAGAGAGACCCTGTCTTTTAAAAAAAAAAAAATCATTTGATTCATACATTAACCTTTTGAAATAGGTAGTAATTGTTGTCCTTATTTTATAAAGAAAACTCTTTCAAGGTCATGTACACTGATAATAAAGTCCAGATACAAACACAGGCAGGCCAGCAAGCTCTTCCCCTTGATGACCACCTGACTCAGATCCCTAACATCATTCTAATTAAAATTTCCCGAGCTCTGCATATCCCCTCTCCCTACTTTATATATCCCCTATAGTTATCTGATAGTCAATACATATGCTATATACATACCAACTTTTAAAGTTATATTCATTTATTTATTTTGTGGAGCAGGGAGGCCAGAGCAGCACAGTATACACGTGGAGGTCAGAGGACCACTTGGGGAGGTTAGTTCTCTTCTTCTGCCACATAGAGTCTGGAGATCCATCTCAGGTCATCATGCAAAGCAGCATGGCCTTTACACACTGACTGAGCAATCTTGCTGATCCTACATACAAACTTTATTGAGATGTTATTAATACTCTACACCATATAATTCATCAATTTAAATTGCACAGTTCATTGGGTTTTGCTAACATGAGTGGAAGTGCCTGACTATAACCACAATCAACTTACAATACTTCTTCACCCTGAAAAGACAATCTATGCTTACAGGAGTCATTCATTCCCTGCTTCCTTCATGACATATGTTCTCCCAAACACCCCGAGTCCCAGACAATCATTTTCTTCTCTACATCTTTACCTATGATGGATAGTTCATACAAATGGAATTACATCACATGTGGCTTTTTGTGAGTGAATTCTTCCACCTTTTTAGCATGATAGATGTTATAAACTTTGATTGCCTATAGGTATGTATGTACACCATGTGTGTGCCTGGTGCTCATGGAGGCCAGAAGAGGGAAACAAAACGATCCAAAGCATTGCCAGCTCCAAGGTGAGAATGTAGTTTAGTTGGGAGAAAGCTTACCTAGCATGCATGAGGCCCTGGGTTCATCCACAACATCTTCTCTGGGTGAATGTCCCTAATCCTAGCACTTGGGAAACAGAGGAAATTCAAAAGTTCAAGGTCATACTGAGCAAGCCTGAAATACACAAGATACCGTTTCAAAAACAAAAACATTACCAGCTCCCTATAAGTTCCTTGTATCCCTTTCCATTGTTATTCAACATCCCATGGCTACTGTGGTGGTTTGAATAAGAATGGCCCCCATAGGTGCATAGATTTAAATACTTGGTCACCAGGGAAATAGCACTATTAGGAGGTGTGGCCTTGGTGGAATAGGTGTGGCTTTGTTGAAGGAAGTGTGTCACTGGGGGTGGGCTTTGAGGTTTCAAATGCTCAAGCCAGCTCCAATGTCTCTCTCTCTCTTCCTGCTGCATGTTGATCTGGATGTAGAACTCTCAGCTACTTCTCCAGCACCATGTCTGCCTGTGTGTCACTATGTTTCCTAGCATGATGTTAATGGACTAAGCCTCTGAAACTGTAAGGCAGCTCCAGTTAAATGTTTTCCTTTATTAGAGTTGCCATGGTCGTGGTGTCTCTTCACAGCAATAGAACATTGACTAAGACAGCTAGTATGTAAATGAATAAATGTAGAAATGACTGAACTACTCTTAGAGGTAGGGATTATCAGCTTTTCTGTGAGACAGGGTCTTGTGTAGCCCAGGCTGCCCTCAGGTCCACTATGTAGCTGAGGATGACCTTGAACTTGTGATCCTCCTGCCTCCACCTCCTCCTAAGTGCTTGGATTTCAGGCATGCACGACCACACTGGGTTTATTTGGTGCTGGGAATCAAATCCAGGGTGTGGTGTATTGTAGGCAAGCAATCTACCATCTGAGCTATATCCACAGCAGGGATTATCACCCTTTTGGGTAAGTGGAAACCAGATCCTGAGAGCAAGGCCCAGTGACAGTGCAGACTGTAGGTCAGGAGCCATCTCAAAACTGAGGAGCATTTTGATGCTCCTCTATCTGGTCTCATGTCCCCAGATCAGTACTGTGAGGTAAGATGCAGGTTGTATGGTCAGGCACACCAGATATGCCATGAAGACAGCAATTCTATCTGGGGCACAGACCTGTTATGGGAAGAGGTATGAAGCAGGGGTATAAGGGAGTGGGGGAGTCTCTCACTCACTAGTGGGTTCAGACTCTACAGTCCTAGGTGCCCACCAGTATCACAGTGAAGGCTAGGATGCAGCCACCCAGGAGTGGTGGGTGAATCTACCAAGCCCACCCCTTCCTCATAAGTGCCCCAACGGTGGGGTCACAACATGGGGCTGTGAAAAGCCAGGTTCAGTCACAACCTGGATGTAGGCTCCATCATGCTGGTGCCTAGGGTGAGAGGTGTTAGCCATCTCCAAGTCCAGCATTCTATTTGCTCTCCTGGCACCTTTAGTCTGAGGCCCCCCGGTGGCCTTTTGAGTGCCACAAGCCTAGGCCAGGCTCCAGCAGCCGTGATGACCAAGCTTGCCCTCCTGATGTGCATCCTGTGTGGAGATGCAACTCGCGCCTGTGGCTTGGTAACAATCCATCCCCTCTTCTACAGTACCTGGGACCCTTGCTCCAGGGAGTTGTTTACCTCACCTAGCTAGCAGATGCTTCTTCCTTAGAAGAGGCCACCATTGAGAGGTGCTTCATTCCATCAGGGTTTAGGGGTCTCATAGCCCCTTTGCTCACCTTCATCAGGAGGTCCCTGACACTGTTGGACCAAGAGTCCCCCAAACCTCTGCACCAGCCTGCTCCATTCTTTTCCTAACAAGTCGAGATAGAGATATGTCACACCTTGTAGGAAATCCTTTCCAGGCTCCTAAAGCTAAGAATGCCTTCCATTTTTCAGAGAGAGAGATGCTTAAAATATATATTTAAATTTCCTAACTATTTTTAATTATGTGCATGCGTGTCTGCATGTGAATTTACGCATGTAAATGCAGGTGCCTATGAAGGCCAGAGATGTTGGAGCTCCTGAGAGCTAGAGTTATAGGCAGCACTGAGCAGCCCCATGTGGGCACTGGCAACCAACCCCTGGTCCTCTGCAAGAGCAATGCGCACTCTTCACCTCTGAACCATCTCTCCAGCCCTTCCTTGCAGGCCACGCTCAACCTGGCTCTTCCGGCTAGCTTCCTGCAGTCACGTGGTTTCAGTAGGACAGAGAGGCCTCTGAGGGATGGTGACAGTTGCTAGGACAAGCAACTTCAAGTCTACTCCCAGAAACTTGACCTGGTTGTGCCCATGAACTCGGGCCTTAGTGACTCTGAAACCCTTCTGTGAGAGGAGCAGGAGGCCCAAACGCCGGCGGGAGAGCAGAAGCTCACAGTGCTCTGCACATTTGCTCGGCCATCAGAGCTTCACTGTGGATCCCTTCAGGAGACGGTTTCCCAGTCAGCTTCCCAGACCTTCACACTGCCTCTGACCTCTGCCACTTGGAGGATGGGGACACCACTGCCATCTCTCCAGTGCCTTCCTTGGCCATCTCAGTCTCCAAGGAAGTAGGAAAATATGGCTTGTGTGTCTAGTTCCAAACCTTCAATACAAATGTTTATTATGATATCATTTGTGAGCTGCAGAGATGGCTCAGTGGCTAAGAGCACGTTGTTGCAGAGGACCTGGGTTTCTTTCCCAGCACCTACATGGTGGCTCACAACCATCTGGAACTCCAGTGACAGGGGATCTGTGGTCCTCCTCTGGCTTCCTGGGGCACCTGCACTCCTATACACAAACCCCACATAAACACACACACACACACACACACACACACACACACACACACACACAATTTTTAAAATCTTTTTTAAAAGACATACTTTGTGCCCTCTAAAATTTGTTTTTGTCCAACTAAACCTCAAGTGAATGACCTTTAAAATCAGTACTCTGGGGGGGGGTATAGTAATATTTTGTTTCTCTAAAAATGTAGGACTGTCATTAATGCCCTTGGCATTTAGAAGTTTACAAAGGCCTCTGAAGATAAAGCGTAGTTGTTGTGTCTGCTTTGGTTTTGATTTTGACTTTCTGAGACAGGCCTTACGTAAACAGGTCTTACGTAGCCAGGCTAGACTCAGATTCACTGAGTAGCCAGAGACGACCTGGAACTCCTGACCCTCCTGCCTCCACCTTCGAAGTGCCGGGATTATGTGTGTGTGTGTGTGTGTGTGTGTGTGTGTGTGCACCACCGTACCTGACAGAGACATACTTTCTCAGAACTGAGCCATCTTCAATAAAGGCTGAAGGAAGTGGGTGGGGCTATGGAAAGGGCTTGCTGTGTGAGTAAGGACTCACGGTGGATTCCCAGTACCCATGTTGTGAGAGAAAGCTTCGTGTGATGGGGCACACTTAAAATCCCAGCTGTGGGGGAGGTGGAGTGGAGACAGAGGAATCCCTAGGGATTGCTGGCCAGCTCACTTCAGTTACTTGGCAAGTTCCAGGCCAAGAAGAGATGAGAGACCCTGTCTCAAAAGAAAAGTGGTTGAGGCCTGAAGAATGACATGCAAGGATATCCCCTGGCCTCTACACGCTTGTGTACACGCACACATGTGTATACACACACACACACACACACACACACACCAAAGGGAAAATAAGGTTGAAGTAAGATCCCTCCACATGCTTGTGTACACGCATGTACACACACACACACACACACACACACACACACCCCAAAGGGAAAATAAGGTTGAAGTAAGATAGGAAGCTGGAAGGCATCTTTCTTCTTTCTCCAAGTAGTCATGCTGGGATTGGGAGGAGGAGTGAGCAACACCCACAGCTCCTGGGAAACTTGGGGTGAGCTCTTGCCCTGAACTCAGATGGCCCCGCCTTGGGAGCCCCTCTGAGTCTGAGCTGGCAGGCAGTGGGGGCTTGAGACCTTTGGCAAAGGGAGTCCATGTGATGTACATTACAGAGTCACCACTTCCTAGTGACTTGTCGGACAGACAAGATGTGGTTGGGTTTTTCTTCCAGAAGTATTTCCAGTGGCAGGCTGCTAGAAGACCAATCTACTCAGTTTGTGGATGCCCCAGTCCCCATGGATAAGAAACAAAAGCTACTGTGACGTGATACCGGGCTTTGGCCTCTTTTATTTTCTTTTTACAGTCAACTCCACGTGTAAAAGACTTCATAAAGCATGGTGGTTCTGGCTGTACCCCGGGTGAGCTGCGGAGGAAAGGGCTGGCTATTCTGGACAGACTTCACTGGGACCTCCACACGGGAATATTGCTGGGCTTCTTGGTTATAATAAGCAGGGGTTTACAGAGTCTCCCTGAGACTCATCTGTGCCTTTGGAACAGCTGTTTACAACACAGAACAGGCAAGGCACAGGCGGGCAACACGTTCTTGCACATGCACCACGGCGAGGTGACCCACAAAGGCTCACAACATACAGAAGAGTGAAAAAAATGTTCTCTTTATGTCCCACACCATTCCACCAGGCTCTCACGTCTAAAGGACACAGAATTCACTCGACAAAGACATTTGGACAGCACTGTTAGGATCAGCTTCTCTCTTAAATACACACTGCAAAAATATTTAACTTTCCGTTCTATGAATATTGTATATAAATATCTGTCTGCCTTTGCTATACTTTACACACATTCACTTTAGCTGTCTTTATTCACCTACACAACAATCCTTATTGAGGCGTTAGACCGTACTGATCTGGCACTTAAAAAAAAATAATCAGACACCGGTTCGTGTTGGTTTTAGTTGGGGGGATGGAGGCCATCCTTCAGGATATGCTTCTGTTAGTAAGGCAAAATTATGCAAATGAGGAAATGTCGTGACGTTTTGGTCTGTTATGAAGCATGAAGGTTAAATCACTAACGGCAGTTTCATTATGGAAAACTGGTGCTGTTGATAAAGTTGCAGCTTTCTCCTCAGGTCAAGCAGTTACCGGGTAACTCCCCCGCTCCCTCTCTCTTGAACAGCAGGTTCACGTTTCTCAGAATCCAAACATGGCCATCTATACGCTTCAGCCATAGAGTGACCACATCACCTATCAGACTATCTGGGAATGAAAAGGGTTGGGCCACACCGGATGCTCCCTGACGGCAATAGAAACTGGTTGCACTTTGGGTTATTGATATGTGAAAACTGGGGGGAGGGGGGGGGGCTCTGTCCTAACATTAAAAAGCATGGTCTCCAGTTCCACGCCCTGACGGTCCTGAGCTGGCCCCCATGTGGCGGCACGGCTGCCTCAGAGGAATCCTTCCCTCCACGTCGCATCCCTGACCAGGCAGCTGCAGCACTGTATGGCAGGCCACCAGCTGCTGCAGTTCAAGGGTTCCACATTGGCTTTGGTCATCATCACCTTAGAGTTGGAGAGGCTCATGCCCGACTGCTGTGCTCCTAGATCTGATCTGCTAAAGAAAGCACAGGTAGACATCAACTTGGCCCTTCCAGCTGACGTGGCGTTCTAGGCTGAAAGGGGTACCCGTGGCCCTTCTTGTTCCTTCGGGGGCCCCAGGAACAGCTATAGCATGAGTCTGACTGCAAGCCATGCTTTCTGCGTGGGCTCGTGCCCTGTGTTCCCCGGATGGCAAACCGTGAACTCACAGGGAAGGGTTTTGGGCAGTGAGGAACGAGAACACAGGCAGTCTGATGCCCAAGATCAGGAATGGGTGGAGGATTTGGGTGCTTAATATTGAGGATTATAGCGTCCAGACTTTCCTTCTCTATGAATCTGTGGTGACAGGCACAGGGTGGGGGCCACGTCAGCAGCTCTCAGGACAGATTAGGATGGAGTGGTAGATTAACTTTAGTTATAGTTACTGAGGATGGAGATGAAGGTTCCTAGGATGGTAGTTAATGCTATGAAGTAGGGTAGTTGTACCATGCTCGAAGTGCCTCATGTGATCGTCCTGGCACTTGACTGCCCCGTCCTGTGTCTGAGATGACTGTTTCGAGGTTACCCACTCTGCTGACATACCTGTCAGTGCTGAGCAGCATGGTGGCTTTGAGGTGCTTGTGAAGCCTCGCCTGGAAGACTGTGGTTACCCTCCTGCACCATTCTGCTTCACCTGCCAGCCAGCCTCTCTGTCACCACCCTGAGACCTCCAGGACCTGTGGGAACTCACCATGCTTGGACACCTATGAATTCTTTGGCTTTAAGAGTCTCATAATGAGACCCGGGAGAAGGTTCTACAACCACTGGAGAAGCTCCTCAGTCCTCAGAAGAAAGTTATATCACGACCAGAAGAGGTAAGGTGGCCAGAAGCTGTGACCCTGCCTTCCCTCTCTGTCCCCTGGAACCAGCAAGCCAGGGAGAAGGCTGCACTCTGACTTTTTCCTTCCTCAGCAAGGACTGGTTCTGTCCCTCAAAGCTGGAGTGAGAGCTAGTATGAGCCCTCCTCCGCCTGAAGGATGGGGCTGGTCCTCAGGCTTTTTTCGTTTTCTCACTATGTGGTCAGGGCTGGCTCAGCACTCACTGAGATCCCCAGTGCTAGGATTAAAGGTAGGAGCCACCAGGCCTGGCTCCCTCACAGACCAATCCTTGCTGTCTACCTGCTAGGCTTGGCCAGGTCCCTCCAGCCTCTCAGTCTTGCCCCCCACACAAGAGCAGCAGCACTTCAGTCCCAGCTACCCTGCTCCCTCTAAAAGATGGGGTGTCTCTGGACCCGAGTGTCCCCATGTGGTGGTGATTTACACCTTCGCCTAAGGTCCACATCAGACAGCAGCACGTCTCCTCCGTGGACTCAGACGCCCCAGTCCCCTGCTGCAGAGGACTTCATGCTAAGGATGTTTCTGTGACAACGGACGGAGGGGATGCAGAGTCCCGTGCTCTGAGCCCAGCCTCATTGCCCTGCTGCCAGGAGACCTGCATGGATGGCAGGGAAGAAGCCAGCTGCCTCTCGGAAGCCACGCTACTGTCCAGCCATTCTCAGAGCTGCGGAGCCCAGCTGGCCAAGGCGCCAGCTGGACCCGTGTCAGTCCCCAGACTGGGGACTTTAATGACTAGGCCATCAATTTAGAGGTGGCCCATGGAGCTTTGTCACTGTGAGTGGCTCTTTCATAAATGTGCTAAGCCATGGGGTGGGGGTGGGAGTGGGTACAGTGTGTTGCCAGATACTCACTCTGTGGTCAGGGACCAGACAGGCCACATTGTGAGGCCAGGGTACCATTTTACCATTTCTTTGGTTTTGCTTATTGGAGCTTACACACACACACAATTTATTTATTTGTGTATTGTGTGGCGATCAGAGGACAATTGGTGGGCGTTAATTCTCTCCTTCTACTACATGGGTCTCGGGGAATCGAACTCAAGCTGGCAGGCTTAGCAGCAAGTGCCTCTACCTGATGAGTTATTTCACCAGCCCCCTTTTCCTCCTGCCTCAGCCTTTGGAGTGCTGGGGTCGCAGGCACAGGGCAGCACACCTGGCCGTTGGAGGGTTCTGTAAAGATGCACTCTGAATGGCTTTCAGTACTGCTGGAGACCTACTTTCCATTCATGGAACTCTTGTGCATCTCCTGCTCGAGTCGTATATTCCTGGAACCCTGTCCTCTGGGTCCTGTCAATAAGCGTCCTCCAGGTAGGTCCTGGGAAGACCAGGAGAAAATGGGGATAAGGACAGGGAGCTGACAGTGGCCAGAAACCTGACATTCAGACATCTCCAGTTGCCTACAGCAGGCCGGCAAGGTAGACATGCTGACTGGCCTCTTGCCGTTCCATCCAGAGGCAGAGATATTCCTGTAGACACTGTGGATGGGACGGGAGTTCACCTCAAGGGCTCATACCAGTGTGGGTATACTGTGGCACTGGGTGTCTGCTGCGTAGCACCTGGGCCTGTCAACCAGGTGGCTCTAGCTGTAAAATGTCCCCCAGGCTGGTCTTATTCTCAAGCCCATAGAGAAAGAAGGCAGCTCTAAGAGTCCCATACCGGAGTGAGGAGGTGGCCTGTGTGTCTACAAATGAAGTAACTCTTCTTGGGCAGTGAACGCTTCCACTGCCAACGTACCACTGTGCGTTGCTAAAAGACTGCATGGGGGCCGGGGTCTGTTCTGCTCGCCTCTTTTAGTTTTTTTTTACTGGCAACTCACCTCACCTCAACACACAAATGGGAATCCCTATGGTTGGTTAACGTGGACACAATCCACCTTCCTTTTGTCCCCACCTGGAAGGGCCAGGGCTAGTGAGGACTGAGGTCAGGGGACGTGGAGATAGATGGGAGAAAGACCAGAGGCAGCTTGTCTTTCCGACCACCAGTCCACTCTTCTTTCCATCCATTCCCCCATCTCCCAAGGCTTCCCCCTCCACACACCACCTCAGTCCCACGGCCCACACCATCACACTATATAACGATGACATCTCCACTCTTCCCCTACGGCCCTGATGGGACGGCAAGCTTTAGCTCAGGAATTCAGGATACAGATAACCAATATTCAAATCCCAGCTCTTCCAGCTGCTTGCTCTGCCGCCTTAGGTAATTATGAAACATCTCTGGGACTTGCCCTGGAAATTGAGGACAGTAATAATATCTAATCATAGGATGATGAGGATTAGAGATGTTAGAGCACATCATTACAAGAGCTGAGAACACAAGCGTTAGCTGCTCCAAGCCAAGCTTCCTTAAGAAAGATGTAAACTCCTTGAGATCCGGGTATGCCCTGGAACTTGTAACTCAGTCTTGGCCCCTATAACTCTTCAAGAGCCACAGACTGTAGATTCTCCTTCCTGTGACTCCTTCAGCCCACAAGCCCTCACAGGTGCCCGCATCAAGATTCACTAGGAAATGGAATTCTTTCGGGAGATCGCCCCCCCCCCACCAAAGGTCACAGCGGAAGCAGGCTGTATTTTGCCACAGCTACAGGATATTAATATGCTCAAGAAACTCGAATCAGAAAAAGCTACTGCCCAAAAATGACACTGTAAAAAGCTCAAAATAAATGCAAAATTTAATGAAAACAAATGAGTACAAAGTGGATGGGAAGGAACGGAAACAAGTCGACGACAGATGGAGCGGCAATGGTTAACAACTGAAGTGGTTTTAGAAACGCATGGTAACATAACAGACAAGCAAGCTGGCTTTCCTGGGCGCTTCCCCAGCAGGAGCCCCAAGCAAGGGGAGTCCACACACACACACAGGAACATGTACGCGGTCAGTGTGCATAGTCACAAGGCGCCTGGATTCAGGCCACCCAGCATGAGGGAGAACACACACCCTGGTTGGCTTGAGATGCACCTGCTTGGTGGCTGCCGAGTTGGGTTTCTTTGCTTAGTGCTGGGGAGAGAATTCAGTCCCCAATCGTCCTAGGCAAGTTCTCTAGCAATGAGTCACATGCCCAGCATTTTTTGTTTTTTTTTGTTTTTAATTTGACACGGGATCTTGTTAAGTGGCCCAGTTTGGCCTTGAACTTTTGATTCTCCTGCCTCAGCCTCCTGAGGGCCTAGGGATTTGGCATGATTATTAACAGGATCTTTTCTCTCTCAAAAGTCCAGCTTGAACCATAACTTACATGGTGATTCTACCACAACACAGAATGACTAAAGGAAAACATAAGAGCCAATGTCAACATGATCCTATGACAGTCCCCATGGAGCCAACAAATGAGAAGTCAATCCCAGCTGGACATGAGGGTCACGTCCCCCAAGGGCAAGCTTTGGGTTTTTCTTGCACAACAAGGATTAATTTAACCTCAGCTAAAGATAATGGAACTCCACACAGCAGGGGGAAAGTTTGCCATGGCTGACAGGATCCATGGGGCGGGGGGATGGCAACTTAGACTCTAGAAAATGCAAGTCGGGTCTCCCCAGGGATGCTGGCAGGCTTTGGGCCAAAAGGTGAGCACTGACCACAGCAGCCTTCCAGTTGTGGTTGGTGAGCTGCAGGTGGCAGCGGGAGAATTTGCTGGCTCCAGAGTCCCCGGCATGGACTATCAGCCGGCGATCCTCTTGTACAACCCGCCGGCTCATCCTAGTCTCTAAACATACCGGCTAGGAGAGGCTGCTCTCAAGGTCAGGCTTGGACCGAAATGAATACACCTCCAGATATACAATTTCCCTAAGAGGAGCCACTGGCCTGCAGTTCACCTCTGTCTCAGACACTAGAGTCCAACATCAGTTCTACCATGACCAGAGGCGGACTAGGGGCGGAGCACACAAGGCTTCCAAGGTCTGAGCCTAATTTTATATTCCTTTGCTTAAAGCAGTCTTTGTAAATAGTTCAAGAGTCCAGCCTTGCAGCCAGGACCCACCCTGGTCATGGAGGATTTTTCCTCAGAGCACCAACATGTACTATTCTCCTACTGTATGGAGCCTCTCACAGGTAGGTACAGGAGGCGGCCTTTGGGGAGCTGTGCCTCAGTGGACTCACAACAACCTTCCCCTCCATCTCACTCTGAATGAACCATCATCTCAGAGGGACAGGAAGAAGCCAGACTTGTCCTGGGCGAAGAGAAGCAGGCCTAGCCAAAAGGGGAAAACGGTGATGGGAGGGAGATGAGGCATAAAAAACTGAACGCAGCATCAATCAGTGTGGTCCCTCAGGTTCTCATGAGTGGGCGGGCCCTGGGTGATCAGCTCCTCGGGATGAGGCTTCTGGGGAGCCCAGTGCCCGGCCGGTGCTGCACCAACACTAAGGACATTCGCTTTCACCCCATTTTCAACCCTGAGGCTTGCAAACCACCAGGAGCAGAGCAGAATGGATTCTGTCAGGACTTTTCTTGTTTTGATTCTATTTTTGAGATAGGGTCTCATGTAGCCCAAGCTGGCCTCTACCTCTGCCTCACTCGATTATGAGGCCAGCTCTGGCTTCCCCCCTCCCAAGCGCTGGCATTAGAGGCCTGCACCATCACACCTGGCAGCCACTTTCTTCAAAGTGTCCACCTGGAAACTATAGCCGGAGGGGAAGCTCTTAGCCACTGCTAGGCTTTTGTTTTTTCCTTTCTCTCTCTCTTCCCCCCCACCTCAAATTGTCCTAATACTTCAGACACCTTTATTTCCTTACCCCATGACTTGGCCAGGAAAGAAGTAACAATGACCTTGACATGACGGCCTTCTCCCCACTGAGCACGCTGGTTGGGAGCAGGCGGCTTACTTGGAGTCAGACACAACACACATGCACTTGGTCCCTGTCACAGGTAGCACCTCTAGGTCACAGACAAGGGCTTTGGGCTGCTGTTCCATTTACATTCACAGTAAAAACGCCGGGCGTGGTCTTGGTCGGGGTCCACTTCAGTCCGTAAAGAAGTCCCAAACACTGCCAGAATAGGAACTTTATTTCCCCTCTCCCTGTGTATCATAGGAGTGCTTTCTGCGTAAGAAGGTTTAGAGCTCTTTTTAGTTTAAAAAAAAAAAATCAGGGAATCTGTGTTACTTACGAAAATAATGGGAAAAATAGATATTATTTTTCTTTATACTGGTGCCAAAATAAAAATTTAGAAAATGTTTCAAAGTTATTGAAATTAAGCTCTAGGTTAGAAAAATTAAAATGAAGGGGAACCAGGCGAATTCTGCAGCGAGTATATACCAGACCACAGGCCACGCCTAGGGCACCACATGAGTCACCGCCGCCACCGCCGCCGGCTTGACGATGCACAGTTAGGCCTGGCATCCCTGGTGGGGCCGTCACTAGAGCGGCACATAACTGCTCCGTCAAGGAATAGTGACACTGTAAATGGAAGACCAGCCACCGGCTCTGGAAAAAATAAACCTCGTCAGTTTGGGATTCCAGCATTCACGGCTTTGACACGTTTGCATAGAGCGGGGCGCCGGCCAGGCCCGGGCAGCCTGGGGCCAGCGGTAAGGACAAGGCAAGGCTGTAAACACTGGAGTCTGTACCGGCTCCCAGTCCATCCTCACACCATGTTATGGGAGAAGGGTCACAAGGTGTAACTCAAGCAACTTAACACATGAAAGTCTAAAGTCCGCTCTCGACATGTAAGTCTGGGCGTGCTTTAACTGAAAAATAAAAATAAAACAAACAAAACAAAAACACACACATTAAAAGATACGCAGACCAAATCAAACAGAAGCAAAGACAGCAAGGTGGGCACCGGGAGAGGGCAGTCAGTTTGGCATTTGTGATGAGCCAAGCAGGGAGCTCGCTTCAGTTTGTGGCGTCCCGGGCTGAGGGTCAAAATCTGATTGGGAAGTAATTTCGCAAAAATTGATTACAATTTAAAGAATGAGTACAAACCAACCACAGCCATTTAACTAAATGGCCATGACATCATCCACTCCCAAATGCACGCCTGGTCCACCCTATCCCACTGGACCCCTGAACCCCAATTCCAGCTCCACAGGAACAGAGTGCTCTCTCCCAGGGCCAAACTGACTGAAGTTCTCTGGTGTAACCACCCAACAGAAAGGGCTGGCCTTCCAGAAGCAGACCCGGGCAACAGCATGCCAGGAGCCCAGACAGCTGGGACAGGCCTCTACTGAGAGCTGGGTCTATCTTTGCAGTGGGGGTTCCGCCCTCAACTGCCCTGCAGTCTCTTCCCCCCGCCCCTACCTTTTTTTTTTTTTTATTTTTTTTTTCGAGACAGGGTTTCTCTGTGTAGCTTTGCGCCTTTCCTGGAACTCACTCTGCAGCCCAGGCTGACCTCAAACTCACAGAGATCCGCCTGCCTCTGTCTCCCGAGTGCTGGGATTAAGACAGGGTCCTTGCTATGTAGCCCAGGCTAGTCTAACAACTCATTACATAGCTCAGGTTGACCTCAAAGTTAAGAGCAATCCCCTTGCGTTTGCCTCCCCGGGGCTGGGGACACAGGCATGTGCTACCACACCTGGCTGGCGCTGGGGCTTCTCCCAGTTTCTTATGTGGGGACACTGTCTACCTTGCTTGGGCCACACTAGCAGGGAGCAGGGCAAAGGCACTTTGAGTATCCAGACTCTGTCCCCGGTCCCTCTCACAAGGAGGCCCATTTCTGAGCTGCCAGCTTAAAGCCCACACTGGCTGTACCTCAACCTCCACACTCACCAAACCAAGGGCTGGGCATGGGACCAGGGCTGAAAAAACGGTAAAATTCTCCTGGCAGAGGGGAGCTGGGCCTGGGGTCCTCTGGGAATAGGCAGCTGGGTTGGGCTGTCAGGCCTCAGGATAAGGAAGACTACAAAAAGGGGGACACCCGTCCCAAAGCAGAGAGCAAGCCTTGGGAACCATAATATACATCTAGTCCTACATGCTTTGTCTGCACCCCAGAGAAGCACTTAAAGTTTGAGGCAGGAGAGAGAGAGAGAGAGAGAGAGAGAGAGAGAGAGAGAGAGAGAGAGAGAGAGAGCGCTTGTGCACAGTGAATGCCACCTAGGGGTGAGGCAGGACACTGGCGAGTTCATGCACCAAGATGTGTCCCAGTGCCACAGCTAACAACCCACTGTGAGAGTCTGACCACTAGACTCCACTGCCCCCAAAGAATGGCAGGCTTGGGTATATGTATCCTTAAACAATACAATGGAAAACAGCAGCCCAGGAATGAGACTGAGGATGGATGCTTTTTTTTTTTTGGGGGGGGGGGTTGGAAAAAAAAACAATGAGAGCAAATGCAAGGCAAGGGCCAGGGAAACACAGCCTCTTCACTACTTCCGCAGCGAAGAGGCCGCAGATGCTGAGGTGGATGGATGATGGGGCCCGAGTCTCCAAATGAAGTCGAGTGGGAAACTGAGAACCCTGGAGACAGGGTATCAGACTCTGGATAAAATCTCGGGGAAGGGCTATGGAGAACGCCAATATGTCTGGGGATGTAGACCAATGGTAGAGAACCTATGTAGCATGTGCAAGGCCCTGGGTTCAAATCCCTAGAACCACAAAATAGTTGGTGGGTTTTTTTTTTTTGTTGTTGTTGTTGTTTTGTTTTGTTTCTTAAGAAGGCAAAGAAAAGAAGGAAGCAGCAGAGGCAGGGGGTGGGCCAAGCAAAGAAAATGCTAAGGATGACAGTGAGGGCCAGTGCTGACTGGCCTGGCCTTCCGGGTCCCTGCTGTTAGAGCTAGACCATCTACCAGCTGCCAGGAGCTCCACCCCCCAGCCCCAGAGGCCTAGGGCACATACGCCACAGCTGCTCAAGCAGAAGCACAGGCGCCTTTGGAATCTGGCAGGAAACGAGGACAGCCCCACACCTGTCCCTCTCCTGGACTGGCAGACTTGTCCCAGTCTCCTGTGGCTACACCTGCTTGGCTGTTCCTTGCTACTGGCTGCCCACATGACCCAGCGCCTTCACTCCTACAGCAGTGAGGAGGCCCCAGATGCTGAGGATGCTGTGGGAGGATGAGGGAGGAGAGAGGTCAAAGGGGGGGACAGATGGATTAAACAGCTACGAGAGAGAGAGATCTAGAAGGTGGGACATGGAGAAGACTAGGGCAGGAGCAAGACGGAGGTCCAAGGAACCGGTAGAGAGCAAAGGAGGAGATGAGGGCGAACTGAGGTGAGCAGGAGGCTGAGCACGGGTGACCCGGAGGGACTGAGAAGTGGAGAGAGAGAGAGAGCAGGAGTGACTGAGCCCAGGGGGAAGGAGACAGCCCAGGGAGGGAGGTGCCACTTACTTCTTCTTGTCCTTGTCTTTCCTCAAGGGCTGCTGTGAGGTGGCATGCAAGGCCTGGGACTGCAGGGCCTCCATGGCCGCCTTCCTGCAGTTGAAGGCGTTGGTCTCCTCCTCCAGCTCCCGGCGCTTCTCCTCCACCTTGCGCTTCTCCTCCTGGTGGATCCGCTTCAGGTGCTCAAACTTCTCATGGAGCTGGGCAGGGGAGAAGGGGGGCACCTGGGTACGGGCAGACGCGCTCCCCCGCCTCCGCATCAGCCAGCCTGCCCTCAACATCCTCTCCACAGCCCCCTGGGCCTGACACACACCTCCCGTTCCTTCTCCTTCAACTCAAGCTCCGTCTCCTTCACTTTGTTGACGAACATCTGTCTCATCTCTTCCTCCTTCCTCTGTAGCTCGCTCAGGAACTCCTTCCTCTTGGCCTCGTAGGTCTCTTGGAGGCTGTGGAGACCCAAAGGTAGAACCGAGGCAGTCAGGGCAATGGAGGCAGGGAGATGCTGGGTGGGGGCAAGAGGACCCGGGGGCTCCCACCAGCCTCTGCCTTCGGGCTCGTGAGGCCTGAGAGAGCAAGTGCTGGCGGGCGGGACGAGAGTGGCTGGGGCAGCACAGCGCAGGCTGTCACCTGAAGGGCTGGCTGTCACCATCACTGTCCTGGAAGCCCATCTCCTCCAGTTTGCAGCGCCGGTAGAGTTCGTAATGCCGGCTGTGGGTCTGCTCCCGGAGGTCCTCCATGTTCACCCGGATCAGCATCTCCCGCAGCTTCACGAAGTCACAGTGATTCTCGTTCTCCACTGAAAGCAGGGGCGTGAGGGGCATGAGGCGGCACGCAGACTGGGGTTGGGGGGGGACGGACACACAGACAGCAGGGCAGGGGCTGGGTGGCTCCGAAACACCACGAGGCAGGTGTGCAGATCAGCAGGGGGAATGTAAGACAATGGTTAGGGGCCCTAGGGGCCCCACAGAGCAAAACAAGCATGCAGATGGTTGGGGGCCAGCAGGACAGTGGCTGGATGCCTCCGTGGCCCCACGGCACGAGGTGGGCATCGAGACGGGCAGAGGGACAGCAGGAGCGTGGCCAGGTGCCTCGGGGAGCTGCTCAGAGTGAGGCGGCCATGCAGATGGTTGGGGGCCAGCAGGACAGTGGTTGGGGCCCCAGCTGGGCACAGACTCGCCCCACACTCACCCTGCACCACGCCCCAAGGGTACTGCCGTGCTCGAACCAGCTTGTTGCCCACCTTCACCTCCTCTGTGCTGCCCACCACAGCAAAAGGCAGGTGTGCCTGAAAAGGGGCCCAGGTATACATGTGAGCACTTGCTGGAACGAGGAGAGAGACCCTCACCACCCCTGCACCCTAGGGAGGGGCCACCAGCCTTTTACAAGGCTCTGGGCTTAGAGGCTCACTTCCCATCTCTCTCAGAGAAATGTTCTAGACTCCTGGTGTTCCTGTCTGTGGGGTGTCCTCCTCAGGGCCAGCAGAGCTCTCTGGCAGGCCCTGTGACCCTGGCCATGCAAGCACTCACACCTTCAGTCAACATACTCCCAGCCAGAGTCTAGAACCTGTGACACTCAGATCTAGGGGATCCTTAGTGCAAACCCAATACCCAAATCTTCTAGTCTGGTGCCCAGAATTCAGGCCTGGGAGGCAGGGAACGCCTACCCGCCCTGTGCTGGAGACCCGAAGGATAACATTCTGGGAAGCCGAGTCCCCAGGGACTGTGTCTCAGATTGGTGTCTCCCAGCCCTCTGGCTCTGGAGCCCTGAGGCCCCTGGACCAACACTCACATTCATGACCGCATTGATCTCTGCAACAGCCTCGTCGTCGGTGGGAAACTGGTAGATCTGGACTCCATTGCTGACCAGCTCACCCATGATCTTGATCTTGAATTTGTGGAGCTCGCTCTTGGAGATGGTGTCAGCCTTGGCAATGATGGGAATGATGTTCACCTGTGAAGGTCAGCGGAGGGAGCGGCAGGTTGGTTGACTAGTTGGAGTAATGGTCACTGGGCATGGACAAGCACTAAGAGCAGGGAATCAGGAAGACAGTGGCTCTAGTGAGCAGCTGCAGTCCAAAGCCAGCCACCTGTGGCCACTGTGATATCCGGAACCCTGACAACTGGCTGTAAAGCTTCTCAGGGCCCCGGCTCCCCAACATTACTATCCAGCCCCTGGTTTCATCACCATGGCATATTCAACTTGGACCGGAATGCTCTGCAGGTCCTCATTGGCCCGGGGTCTGACAGAAACAGTAGCGGTAACCAAGCCACCCGCTAAGCAGGTGAGATGACCAGGAGGAGCAATTCTCCAGGCCAAGGTTACCCCATTTTTCATGGTGACAATTAACTCGTGAAATGGAAAGGCAGTCACAAGGACTGAGAGGTAAATATGGGGGGCACGTGTCCTCCAGGACCCCCAACCCTTCCCGACATCCCATGAAACTGCCCTCTACCCTCATTCACAATTCAATTCACAAGTCATTCTCCTCTCCTAGTGAGCTCAGAAGAGAGCCAAGGGGAAGCCATGTCAGACAGGAAAGAAGTGGAGGGGGAGACTAGAGATTAAGAGGCTGGGATGGAAGGGGACACTCTGGGCAGTGTCAGCAGGAGGGGTTCGTCCTTTTACAAGGAAAATGAATGAATGAATGAATGAATGAATAATAAATGAATGAATGAATAAGGCTGCAAATGAGAAGGAAAGTTGCAACAGGGCCCGGAAAAGCTCAGTGGGGGCCACTGAAATGGCCAGAGAGGACCCAGCTGACCCAGGACCGCCCACTGCAGTCACGACACCTCCTTCCAGAGGCAGACGGCGGAGGTCAGGTGACAAGGAGGAGCATGTACCTTGCTATCTAGTTTCTTCATGGTCACCAGATCCAGGGACTTGAGGGAGTGCCCGGTGGGCGTGATGAAGTAGAGGCAAACGTGGATCCTCGTGTCGTGGTAGTCAAAGAGGGAGCGGCGGATCTTCAACTCCTCCTGCAGATAGTTTTCAAACTGCGCGTCGATGTAGTCAACTATGGGCCTGTAACTACAGACAGGTTCATCACCTGGGAGGCAGCCTAGAGCCCGAGCCAGGCCATCCCCTCTCTCCCCTCCCTGGGGACAGCTTTGCCCTGTTTGGTACAGGAGGCTGACCGACCCCTTCTTCTACACCCTCCTAGAGGAAGAACTGGTCTGTCCAGGGCCCAAGACCTCAGCCCTTCCCTAGCAGCCTTCCTGGGTCACCCGAGGGTTCTATGTATGGGGCGGTTTGAAGCAGGAAGTGCTTGGGAAGTTTGAGGCTGGGGGTCAGCCAGTTCAGGGCGGACAAGGGTAGGTGGGGCCGCCCTTCCCGCCTCTTGCCTGTCATCCTTATTGATCTGGTCCCCAAAGCCCACAGCATCCACGATGGTCAGTTTGAGATGCACGTTGCTCTCTTGGAGGTCGTAGGTCTGAGGCCGCAGGCGTACACAGTCCTCATGGTGACTAGCTTCCTCAGTCTCGAAGGTCGTGTTGAAGAGCGTATTCATGAGCGTGGACTTGCCGATCCCAGTCTCCCCTGGGAGGGAAGTGAGTATCAAAGGCTAGAACCTGGGCGCTCTGGCTGGCAGCTAGATGAGGTGGGGCTCGAAGACCCTCAGCTCCAGAATGAGAGGGAAGCAAGGCTCCCTCCCTCTCCACGCCTCACTCTCCCATCCTTGGTGGCCTCTGAAAAGGGTGGGGGCTTAGGCTGTTGCTCAGTTTTACAGTACTGGCCTGGCATGTATAAGGAAGGCCCTGGGGTTCCATCCCAACACCAACCCCCAAACAAGGTCTGTGAAATGGCTCAGCGGGTACAGGCACTTGGCTGCCAAGCCTAGCAACCCGAGTTTAATCCCTGAGACCCACACGGTCGGAGGGAAGTGACTCCTTAAGCTGTCCACTGTCATGTGCTCCCTCAAATAAAATGAACAATTTTTTAAAAAGGGGGTGGGGGGAGAGGAAAGGAAAAGAGAAAAAAAGAAGAAAGAAAACAATATTCACAAGAAAGAGTCATAAAGGAAGCCTTTGATGTAAGACATGGCTAGGCAGGGCACGTGACATTGCCCAGGGAGCAGGGAAAAGGCAGTACCAGGCAATGGAGACCGCTGGATGCTGGCTTCAAAGAGACCTAGTCACAAAACACAAGCCTGTTCTGAGCACCACCCTTCTCGGGCCACGGTGGCCACGGGTCCACAGGAACAGGACCTGAAGCCACCAGCAGCTGGTCCCCGTAGCCTGGGCAGCCTCAGCTTTCCATGGTCTCCTTCTTCACAAGGGATACGTTCAGAGGACCCTGCAGATATCTTTGTGCCTCTGGGAGTCCTAGGCCTTGGACACATGGAGACTCCCTGGTCTGGTTGTGTTTGTTCCCAAGTGTACTAGAGATTTAGCCTGTGACCCAGTGACAAAGCAGGGTCTCATTCACCCTTGTATCCTTGTCACATAGTAAGAAGGGAAGAATTATTTTAAAATTTTTTTTATTATTTATTGATTGATTTTTTTTTTTTTTTTTTTTTTTTTTTTTTTTGAGACAGGGTTTCTCTGTGTAGCTTTGGTGCCTGTCCTGGAACTCACAGAGATATGCCTGCCTCCAGAGTGCTGGGAGTAAAGGCGGGCACCACCACCGCCTGGCCAAGATTTATTTTTATTTATATGTGTGTGTGCGTGTGTGCGTGTGTGTATCTGCAGGTACCTATGGAAGTCAGAAAGAGGGTGTTAGGCTCCCCGGAACTTGAGCTACAAGGAGCAGAGAGCCACCTGACATGGATGCTGGGAACAGATGTCCTGACCTCTGGAAGAGCAGCAAGTGCTCTTAACCACTGGGCCATCTCTCCAGCCCCGTGAGGGTTTTTGTTTTTTTTAATAATGAATGAACTTGTGACTGTGAATTTCTATGATAAACACCCATAGTTTCGGCAGCACTTTTATGGACCCACTTCCATTTCCTCTGTGGCAACTCTGAGTCGGGCAGGTCCTGGCCCTAATCCTGTTCTTGATCCTGGCAGAGGCAAGACCAAAGCCTGAACTCAAGATCTCCCTCTGCTTGGGAACCCCCAGCCCAGCTTGACAGGTGGCCAGCACAGACTTCCTAGAAGTCTCTCCCATCTTCTGCCCCCGGCCAGGCCACCACTTACCCACACAGAGAATGTTGAAGCTGAAACCCTGGGTGACTGACTTGCTGACCAGCTGGTCAGGGAGGCTGTCAAATCCCACATGGCCGCCCAGGGACAGGCTCCGGGGCTCGGGCTCCGCATTCTGCCAAGAAAAGCACAGCAAGACAGTGAGCCCCCAGGAAAAGAGGTGTCTGTGTGTCAGACCAGCCCTGACCCTGAGCCCCCTGGGAAAAGAGGTGTCTGTGTGTCAGACCAGCCCTGACCCTGAGCCCCCTGGGAAAAGAGGTGTCTGTGTGTCAGACCAGCCCCTGGTGCCTGAGTTCTCAGCACCACCCAGGACACACCTTGAAGTCACCAGGGTTCCAACTCCATGTCGCACTCCCACAGAGGACCCCTGAGTGCCCCCACTTTGAGACAGGCTGGCCTTGAACTTGCTATCCCACTGCCTCGGTCTCCAAAGTGTTTAAGATGATGAGTATGTGCCACACTGCCAGCTCCCTAGATCTTTTCATTCAACAGGGTCTCATGTAGTCCATGATAACCTTGAATTTGCTACACAGCCAAGAATGACGTTCAGCTCCCAGCCTCTGCTTCCACCGCCTGTGTGCTGATATTACAGGTGTGCACTCTGTGCCGGGTTTATGTGGTACTGGAGACCCCAGGGCTTTATGCGTCCTTAGGCAGGCACTCTGCCAATTGAGCTAGATCCCCAGCCTTCCCCGGATCTTCAAAAGCCCAAAGGCACGGGTTGGAGAGTGTATATTCATGCAGCCAGGTCTGAGGAAGGTAGAGATGCTGCCATTCCCTCCCTGGCCCTTTCCCAGCCCTGACTTGAGTCCATCAGATGGTCCTCCCTGTCAGGCTGGACTGGTGGGCCTCCACATCCACTTTCCACTACTTATGTATCAAACACAGAGTCCCTGTGGGGACCCGGCTACAAGAGCCAACACTCCTGAAGATGGATCCAAGACTAGGGCTCAGGGGAGGCATCTGCTTCCTCCTCAGTGGTAGTCTCTGGAGACCTGAGGCTCTGGGGTCTCCAACCCTACCGGAGCCATGACTGTTTAGAAAGAGGATTCTGGGAGAGAATGCGGAGGCCTGACCTCAGCAGAAATGATCAGGGACCACTGGAGTTGGGCTGTAGCACTGTTCAGAGAAGCAACAAAGCCCAAAGAGAGAGTCAAGGCTGGACTCAACTTGGTGCAGACATTTTCTCTGGCTTCCCTGGGAGTGGGAATAAGATGCCACCCCGGGGGCAGGTTGAGGCCCACATAGCTCCACGTTGGGCAGAACCATGCCTCTTTCTTCCTCAGTGCCTATGCCCTAACCACCACCAGGGACAGGAAGGCACACAGGAGTCCCTCCTATCCACAGCTCCACAGTGGAGCTCTGGGTAGTCAGGGCAACCCTCCCAACTCAGGGAGGCCGAGAGAGAACCAGCTCCAGAGTCATCCTCTGACCTCCACAGGTGTGGGTGTGCCATGGTACACGCATCTCACACACACACACACACACACACACACACACACACACACACACACACATAAGGTGGGCAAAGGAGTCGGGGGGGGGTACAAAATCCAACCTGCCTTAGGATACTAACACCTGTCCCAGTCACACCTAAGTACGTCCATAAGCAGCCTAGATCTCATGTGCCTCTTCTACCCATTTCAAACAAGCCAGGTGTGCCCCAAACCTGTTTCTCCAAAGACTGGGTGGGCCTATTTCTCACGGTGACCCTTCCCCCGTCACTGTCCCCAGGACTTCACATCCCAATTCACCCACTCACAAGTCCTCTTTTATTTTATTTTATGTGCATTGGTGTTTTGCTGCATGTATATAGACCGAGTGAGGGTGTCAGATCTTGGAGTTACAGACAGCTGTGAGCTGCCATGTGGGTGCTGGGACTTGAACCCAGGTCCTCTGGAAGAGCAGTCAGTGCTCTTAACCACTGAGCCATCTCTCCAGCCCCCTCACTAGTCCTCTTAAGTTTGCAAATGTAACCTGAGAAAGGGGATACCAAGGAGCTTTCTTTCCCTGGTGCCCACATCAGAAACAATAACATAGAGTCTTCCCCACCCACCCCTTTGCCTGGCATTCAGCCCCCCCCCCCCCGAGGCTCAATTCCAGGCCCACTGGTTACTTCTAAATTCCTGTGTGTGTGCGTGTGTGTGTGTGTGTGTGCGCGCGTGTTTGTGCAGGGGTGTTGTTGTTTTGTTTTATTTTGAGACAGGCTTTGAATTTGTTGTGCCAAGAATGACTTTGAACCCCCAATTCTCACGCATCTATCTCCCCAGTACTGGAATCACAGGCATTTGCTGCCGTACCTAGTTTGATGCAGTGCTGGAGATCAAACCCAGGGCTTTGTGCATGTTGGTGAGCAGACCACCAACACAGCCATGCCTGCTTTCCCGCTTCTTTCGCACTATTTAATTAACGTGTGTATTGAGTGGGGCTGCCACGCTCCTGCATGGGTACAGCTGGTCAGTTCTCCCCTTCCGTCACGTCACGCGGATTCCAGTTCCGGGGGTTGGATCTGGGTGGTCGGCCTTGACAGCAAGCACCTTTACCCACTGAGCCACCTCTCAGCCCTAAGCCTGCCTTTTAGCTCAGCAGCTTCCCTGAACTCCGGAGCTCCCAGGGCTGTCTCTGCCGTTTCGCTGGCTCCTGACCTTGCTGGCCCTACACAGCACGCCAGGCCTTCCCAGGCAGTGGTCCTGTTTCCTGGCACCAATCCTTAACTTTTTTTTCCCCCAGGTTTTCCGAGACAAGGTGTCCTAGAACTCACTGTAGACCGGGCTGGCCTCAAACTCAGAGATCCGCCTCCCTCTGCCTCCCGAGTGCTGGGATTAAAGGCGTGTGCCACCACCGCCTGGCCATCCTTAACAGTTATGCATCGTGGTTCTCCCCACTTCAGAAAGCTCTCCATGGGCCGGGGAAGCCATGTTCTCTATGCTTCCCACCCTTGTGTGCCATGACGCCACGGCTCAGTTTCAAGTTCACAAACAGCATCTTCAAATGCTGCCACACTGGAGGTGCCACCTGCCCACCTTACACAGGACTTCATTATTCAGTCTTCCTTCCTGCTTGCGGCAGCCTGAGGATCAAACGCAGGACAGAACAGGCTGGAGCTTATTTTTAGGTGAAACTGAAAATCTCCAAAATTGAAGGCGCGCTGTGCTTGCGGAGAAGGCTGCGTATTTATTCACGCTCTCCTTCCAAGAGTGACACAATCAGGATGCAATCCAACATCCTGTAGTCTGCCGCCAAAACTGACCAAGTCAGCTGTGTCTGGAAACCACACACACACACACAC
Organism: Peromyscus leucopus; assembly: GCF_004664715.2. Classification (NCBI taxonomy): domain Eukaryota; kingdom Metazoa; phylum Chordata; class Mammalia; order Rodentia; family Cricetidae; genus Peromyscus; species Peromyscus leucopus. Next base: position 36,464,162 of record NC_051086.1, on the reverse strand, counting down.
ACATACACACACACACACTCCACAGCAGAACACTTACGAAGAAGAAGAAGAAGAAGAAGAAGAAGAAGAAGAAGAAGAAGAAGAAGAAGAAGAAGAAGAAGAAGAAGAAGAAGAAAGGAAAAAAAAACCAGTCTAGCCTATGCCTCACTCCCCCAACTTTCTGACAATTCTGGGCTCCAGGGACTAAAATGAGTGCTGAGGAACGCACAAGCCCACCTCCCCAGGTTCAGCAGCCCTGCCTCTTCTTCCCTCACATAATGTGGCTCTCTCTGTGGAAGCGTGTGGAGTACAAGAGGTCATCACCCCCAAGTTATTGCCCAGGCTGCACTGCGTCTACCCAGGAACATCAGGGACCAGAGTGGACGTCCTTCTCTGGTGCACCTACACCAGAATAATGGCTACGGCCCTGAGAGAAGACAGTGTCCTTCCCTGTCCTCAGGAGACTGATGTGACCTTCTGGCTTTACTGAGGGACGACGCTCGCTAATGCCAGCCTTCCTGATCACACATTTGGCATCAATAACTCGTGACCTACTTACTGCAAACTGTCACCCTCCCCTCAGATGTCGGATGGGCTGAGCAGCCACAGCAGAGGAAGAACTAGGAACACCCCAGGTGTCCCCAACATGATGCAGTGACCAGGACTCAGACACAATATCAGCTCTCCCGCTGGGTGACAACCCTGCCCTCTGGTGGTAGCCAATCAGCACAATGCCAAAGCGAGTGGCCCAGGGGGCGCCTTTGTGACTACCCTGTGATCATCTGTGGAGCTAGCCTAAGACTAAAGCCCTCTCAAGGGCAGCAGGGTCAAGAAAATGGCAGAGCACTTGGAGAGCTCCTGTCTGCCCTACCTCTGGTCCCTTCTCTACACGCCTGGCATAAACCCCTATCTGGGCAGAACCTTAACACTGTGACTGCTAGTCTCCACAGAACAATGCATGCACAGGACAGAGGCAAGGAAGGCCAGGCATCTGAGATTGCAGCCTCAGAGAGGAACCAGAGCTCACAAGACGATACCAGTCATTTGTTAAGAACTACCTTGTGGAAAGCTGGGCGTGGCGGTGCACGCCTTTAATCCTAGCACTCAGGAGACAGAGGCAGCTGGATGTCTGTGAGTTCGAGGCCAGCCTGGTCTACAGAGGGAATTCCAGGGCAGCCAGGGCTACACAGAAAAACTCTGTCTCGAAAAACCAAAAAAAAGAACTACTTTGTGGGACTGAAGAGATGGCTCAGAGGTTAAGAGCCCGGTGTGCTCTTCCAGAGGTCCTGAGTTCAATTCCCAGCAACCACATGGTGGCTCACAACCATCTATAATGAGATCTCGTGCCCTCTTCTGGCGCCAAGCAGGTGTATATAATAAATAAATCTAAATAAATATATAAATCTTTTTAAAAAATCACCTTGTGTGAACTAAACCAAAAGAGCTATAGTCTCACTTAGTTTTTCCCACCCTGTATGGTAATAACCAGGGCCTGGGCTCGCAGGGATGGAGAGCGGAACAAGCCCTTAGCCAAAGCACTCTGCTCGGTTGCCCTCCAATGTACTTAGAAGGCTCCCAATCCATCACAGCCAGTCATCACTGCACACACCTGCTATGCAGCAGGCACTGGGACGGCCAACAGTGAGAAAGTGAGGCCACCACATCCTTGACCCCAGGCTTGTTCTAAACTCAAGTGCCACCAGAGCTCAGGGAGGCACCATAAATGGACAAAGGATCGATACAGCAATGCTGATCAATAACGGTGTGTATGATCTGTATCATAAATGCTGATCTGTAACTGTAACCCTTCCGAGTTAAAAAATATACAGGTCCATCTTCTTACTCCACACGGCAGCCCCGTGAGGACCACTGGGGCACTGTGAGACAGGCTCATTTACAAGAGGCCACGCTGCTCAGGATCTGAATGGAGACAACATGACCAGGAAACCCACACTTTCTGACAGCAGCTGACATGGTCAAGCGTAGAATCCTTCCAGGAAGAGGTGGAAAACGGCAGAGTTCATGCTATGACATGGCCCAGGGTGGCCAAGGGTCTGCAATTCCACACAACTGTGGGAATGCAGGTCTACTGTTTAGAAATCTGATTCCCCCCCTCCCCTCAAGAGATCCAAGCAGGGCATAGCAACACATATGTGCAATCCCAACCTTAGGGAGGCTATAGCAGGAGGACCATGACTTCAAGGCCAGCCTGAACTACCTAGGGCTAGGGATGTAGGGATGTACACTTGCCTAACCATCTATAAGGCCCTGATTTCTATCCTTAGTACCTCCCCCAAACAAAACAAAGTGAAAAGGAAACAAAGAGTGTATAACAAAACAAGAGAATCAGGAATTCAAGGCCGTCCTCAGGGACTCAGCAAGCTTGAGGACAGCCTGGACTACATGCTATCCTGTCTCAAAAAGAAAAAATGTGAAAAGGGAAAAAAAACAAAAACAAAAAAGGAAGAAAATACTGGGCCAAACATGGTGTTTTGGCATTTCAGAGAATGGATCTAAACCAAAGCCATTACTGCGCAAGTCAGTCTTGCAGAATAATCTGGGGAGATGACGCGTCCACTCCATTCTGGGGGCATGGAGGCCGTGGGAGACTGTTCCATGAGGATGAGCCTTTAGACTGGCAGGCCCTAGACAGGCACAGATCTTGCTGACTCGGCCCTTTTCCTACCCAGCAACCTAGGATGCTCACAGAGCTCTAAACATCTTCAAAGACCCCCCTGGGCCGAGAGGCGGGGGCAGCTTGGTGATCTGCGCACAATGAGAAACTCCATGGGCCAGGATCCCCTTGTTAATCACTAACAAGCTCCTGGATCCTGAGCCAAGCCCCGACTTCTACATCATACTTTCTTTGGCACATCTGAGAAAACAACCAAACTAAGAAGTGCAATCCTGCATGCCCGGCCATCCAGAACAAAGCAGAGGACCTTGTTTATTATACAGCCCAGTGGGCAACTGGGACATCCCTCTCCTGGGTCAGAACTGCTCTGTCTGAACCCTCAGGAGCTGCCCTAATGGACAGACACGAAGAACTGCCCATTTTACCAAGAGCTGGGGTGGCATCTAGGGAGAAATCAGGTCTCGGAGTTTGCCACCACACAAAAGCAGACTATACTCAGAGACTGGAAATCATCAGCTCAAGTATCTACACTAACAAGACAGGTAAAGTTGAGGATCAATAAAAAAAAAAAAAACCCAAATGGGGAGGGGGAAGGTGGGGACAATTGGTTAAGAGCACTGGCTGCTCTTCTAAAGGACCAAGGTTCAATTCTCAGCACCCACATGGCAGCTCACAACTGTCTATAACTCTGGTTCCAGGGTATCTGGTACTCTCACACAGACATACATGTAGGCAAAACACCAACAAACATAAAATAAATAAATAAATTAATTAAAAAAAAAAAAAGAGCCCTAAATTGAGTTGGTTGTTGGGAGAGAATCAAAGAAATGTGGTTCCTGAATCCTGGATCAAGAACAAGCTCCCTGATGCCAGATCTTCCACAGACTTCTCTAGTGCCTCGGTCTCTGAACACATCTGTTCCCTGGCTCCTGTTCCTAGCATCCGCCGGCCTCCCAGGCTATCTTAGGGCTTAAAATTCAGAAGGCTTTTCTGCCTTTTCATTCATCTCAAGGCATCCTCGGGTACACCCCGCCGCCGGTTAGACAGGAAACCCACTCCCCAGAACACTACCCCTGGCTGGGTTAGAAGGCCCTGAGCAATGGACCCAGGAATCACTGCACCACTGAGCCTTCTCCACCCATGTTCCTGGCACATAGTAGCTTCAGCTACTCCCAAGCAGCCTGGGCCATAAAAATAGCCAGAGCAGAGGCCTCCGGCCAGAACTGTGGTGTTAAGCACAACTGTCCTTGAGCCCAAGAGGAATCCTAGGAATTTTCCCAGGCTTAGGCTCTGGTCCCAGGATTCCAAGCAAGCTTCTAACCCAGGTCAGAGGTTACGAGAAATAACTAAAAGGTTGTATGCAGGAGGGCAGAGATGGAGAAGGTGTCATCCTGGACCAAACAAGAACAGAAGCAAGACACACCTGTCCTCAATCCAGAGGACACCTGGGCAGCCGAGTGTCTCTCTTTTACGGCAGCAACAGAAACCTGGGCGGAAGACTCAGCCCCAGATCAACCTTCATAGTGCCACCATGGTGGCCCACGGGGTTAACAATGGGGAGTCGGCTACTGGGCCACCAGTCCCTCTCACTAGGCCAGCCATTCTCCACCCTCCTGTAAGAAGACCAGGAACTTGGTAGCACAACTACCCTCCCTGTTCTCCCTAGGCCACGGTACGCGGTCATTTGTTTCTCTGTCCAAGATACTTTCTCCCTCTTCCCACAGCCAGGCTGCAGCTCATCAACTAAGGACGGTTCTATCCATAGTTCTACCAAAATCAGGTCTCCAGGAAACCAAAAGCACAGTTTCTGGGCCCGTGCCTGTCCCCACCACCCACAAGGCCTGGGACATAGACGCATTCTTCGGCTCTGATGTGCTGCGGGGAGGAAGAGGAAATGTTCCATCCTGCCACTGCACATATGGGGTGCTCTGCTGCAGGAGGCACAGCACCCCAGTTCTGTGCCTGGCTAGGCCTCGGCAGCCATCGCTGTCTGCCAGCGGGGAAAAGCCACAAGTGGTCCGACCTCATTCAGAGGAGAAGGCTGCATTTCCTCATAAATGAAATCCCAGCCCTGGAAGCGGGGATGTGGGTTCCAAAATGTCCCTGCCTTATTTACCACCACAGGATGGAGAACAGTGCTGCCAAGGCCCAGACTGTTGCTCTGGCACCAACATGGCCAGAGGTGGCTGTGTAGGCACAGCCATGCATCTCTGTTGCCCATCCACCTCAGCAGCAGGCAGAGGGGCAGCTTTGTCCCTGGGGAGAGAATCCTGGGTCCAGCCCCCGCTGAAGCCCAGGTCTGGGGTGGTCCACACCCAGAAGGCCCCACAGAGGACAGCCGGATAGCATCATCAGAGATGGACTCTTACTTCTCTTCCTCTGGTTCTGTCCCTCTAACTCGGCTCTGTGATAAAGCCTACTATGTACCTGGAAGCTACCAGTCCTAAGAATATCCAACTCACCCCAAGGCAAACAGGGCAACTGTAGCTATTGCCAAGAAGCTCTATCCCTGCCCTGTCCTCTGCTGCCTCTTCCCAGCTGGGCTTCCCGACATGAGCCCTGAGGGTGTGCAGGACTCCTACAGAAGCTAATGAAGAACATCCCAGCCGCCCAAGAGGGCATTCTGAGTCTGGGGGACATCCCGCTCCTCAAGCAGATGTGTCTCCCTCCTGCCTAACCAGCTCCACATCTGGCTGTCCACAAAGCGAATGCATTGTAGAACGTGGCTCGAAGTCCTGAGACCCTACGGGCAGCACAGAAGCAGGAAGCTGGAGGCCCTGAGAGACACCTGGAGGCCAGCTGTCCTTGCTCTGCTCTGTCATCCTGCAGCTGGGCCATGGCCCCAAGGAAGCTGGGTTTCAGCCAGAAAGCCTTCTGGGACAGTTACTGTCCCAAACACACACACACCACTACCTAGTTCATCCTACGGCTCAAACGTCCATCACCTCAAGGGGCCATCAGATGGAAGCTAGCGTCTGGGTACTGGGCCCTTCTTTGACTGACCAGCAACCAAAATCTGCTTCCTCACCCAATCTCGGCCTGCTGACATCAAAAGAAGCTCAAAACATCCATTGCCCCCCTCCCACCCTTCACCCCCACCCTCCACAGCTTTTGGACCAGCCCTGAGTTCCCCATCTCCACCTAGCCTCCCTCCTCTTTGGCACTGTGGTCAGTCTGTTCGTGCCACCCTCTCTCTCCCTGCCCCAAGCAGTCTCTAGTCAAATGCTCCCTCGGGTCATCAACACCTTCTCACCAGACTCAAAGCTCTGATCCACCCCTTAAGGTCCCAGGAAGTTGGTTCCCTAGTATGGTAGGGAGGGAGGGAAGGAAGGATAGGGCAACCCCACCTCCCAGAGAAAGGTGTAGAATTGTGGCTTTGCCTGTGGCATTCACATGTGACCCCACAATGCTAGCCACTGGGAGCTACACTGGTATCTTCTGCTCAACTATCATTTCTGCCCAGAAAGGCTTGGCGTGGCTGCTGGTCATTGTCACAGGATACGGAGATCCCTGTGTGAGCCGCACTTGGGTGAGAAGACTGCCTCCCACACCCCTAGCTTTAGGACAAAATCGGCACTCCTTGGATAGCATGCTTGTTGGGCAAGTGTCAAGATTACAGGGGTGACAACGGATGTAACAGATGGTGCCGAGGATAAAGCGGAGATGGGGGGTAAGTGACTGGCTGGGAAGAATGCCAAGGATGAGGCAGCCTCACGTTTCTTCCCTCTCCCCCGCACATCTTTACTTTGCCTGGGACCTACTGGGTCCCTCACCTAGGAGTCTGAACCTCCTCCATTAGGTGCAAACAGGAGACTCACAGGAGTGGGTCAGGGTAGAAGGGGAGCGAGCCTCAGAGTCAGAGACCAACAAGCAAGAGAGGGACCCCAAGAGTGCGGCAGGAGTCTGACTGCCCAAGGAGAACACGAGACGACAGAATCTGCTGAGGCTGCCCCCAGAAACCTACATGACAGCCATCAACCTAAGCCCCTGACCTGACTAAGGCAGGACCCACTTAGAGGTCAAAGGTGTGGGGCCAGCAAGATGGCTGTGGGTGAGGGCGCCCGCCGTCACACCTGACGGCCTGAATTCCATTCCCAGGGCCCTTATGGTAAAAGAGAAACTCTGAAAGCTGTCCTCCATCCTCCACATGTACACCACACACGCATACCCACACACATACCTACACACAAACATAACAAGTAAAATATAATAAAGATAGGCCTAGGGTGTGTGCAGCATGCTGGAAGGGTGGATCGAGATACCAACACACCTCCATCTCAAAGTACATCACTGAGTGTTCATTTTTTCTTCCAGGCACACTGCGGATTGAACCCAGGGCTTCCTACACAAGTTAAGTAGGGCTCTTCACCCCTGAGCTATAGCCCAAACCCTTCAGTGTGACCTTGTACTCCAGACTAAGATAGTTCTCAGGTCCTCCGGGGCTGCTCTGACCACCTCTGCATGAGCCACAGGGGCAGTGGATATCTGCCCCAGTACCACCAAACCGTGCAGCTGGCGAAATATCCAAGCATGTCTCCAATAAGCCAAAGACTACAGGGAGCCTTCAAAAAAAAAAAAAAATTCTTCAAGGCATCAGTATGGCTATGCACAAGATAAGGTAGGAAATTACCTTCCCAGGATGATAAGGAAGGGAGGAAAGAGACCAGACTCCTAAATTCCGGCCAAACTCCACCCAGTATCTCCACCCAAATTCAATCCCATCCAAGTCCTCCCAGGAGGCTAATAGCCCAGAGTGCGGAGGGCGGGGAAGGCATCCATCCCTGGAGCGTAACCATCATGCTAAGCAAGGTCCCCGAATTCCAGCATTACAGCAATACTGGGTCTGTCCCCTCCCTGTCTGTGCTTTGGCTCACTGTGGGGATCATGGGAAGACTTCCCACAGAAATGATCCAAAAGCAAACAGAGGCAAGGCCCTCCCAAGCCACAGCTGTACGGTGTAGACACTCGGCCGACCCGCCGAGGACCACCTCTGGCCACACAGCGATGAAAAGGAGGTGCAGCCAGGCAAACACACCCCCTGCTGCCCTCTCCCACACGGTATTTCCCGTGTACCTGACACTACTCAGGTACCTCGCCTGCGTTCCTTCCCAGAACCCGTACAACTCCATGAGGGAGACCCTATTTTCTCTGGCCGTACAGAGGAGAACACAGAGGGTTAAGGAGCTCGCCAGAGGCCCCATGACCAACAAGTAGCATTTCAAGGAATCCTCTCAGGCCACTGATTCCAGTTGCTCTACACACGCTCATCTGTGCAAGATCAACTGTTAGACGAACCTCTGACCTCAAAACAAACCCAGACAGAACCTTCCGGTCAGCCAGGCACAGAGAATGCAGCACACAGACACACACATCTTTTGGTCTCCATCGACCGGGCAGGTTTATAAGGACTCGGCTGTTTTCCTGAAGTACATAAATTCCACTTTACAGCCACAGGAGTGAAGTGGATCTCGGCTTGGCCAGCCTCTGCAGATTCCCCATGTCGTCAAACTTACTTAACAGACACACAGCCCCCCTCCCCAAGGGGCACAGAACACACCAGTCAACACATTATGAAACCAAGAGCTGTTTTATTATGCTTATTCCCAAAGACCAACAAATGTATTTTCAGATTAAAGAAGAAATTTGCATATATAAATTCAGATGACAGTATTTATAGCATAATTACATAAGTCCTGGCTCCCTTATTTTAGCCCCAGAACCAATTCGTTATCGGTCACACATTCAGAATTCTCCCTCCCTCCAACAGCCCTGGGCCCTCCTCCACCTCCTCCCTCCCTTCCCCTCCTCCCCTTCCAGCCGACCAGGGCCTCACATGCTGGCATGAGGACACAGCTTCCTTCACTGTCACAGCCTAGCCTCCCAGACACACCCAAATCCAGCCTTAGACACCAAGAGCGTGCAGACAACCCCCAAAAGGCCTCCCTCCGCGTGCTATGGCCTGGTTCAAGTCCACAGACACCCCTGTTAGGACCACCAAGGGACGTCAGCCCAGAGGAAGGCAGACCCTGACTGGGGCCCAAACAAACACTCAATGGTTGGGATCTGGAATCACTTCAGCCCCTGAGAATGGCTGCGGCAGACCCAGAGCCTATCACTGGGGCCCTGGACCTGTCTGGAGTTGCACCCAGGATCCAGGATCCTGGGGGAGGGCAGTGAAGGAGATGGACAGCAGGCCCGGATTCTTCAGGACCAAAGTCTGCAACTCCCCTGAGCTCTTTCCGGAGCATGTGTGTGTGTTGGGTGGTGGTGGGGGGGGGGAAATCCCTGGACCCTTGGGGCTCCATCCTCACTTCTTTGCACCCAGCTAACAGCACCTGGGCGGCTAAGCTAAGTCCCCAGAGGTGCAGGAACACCCTGGGGAAGGAGAGTCGGGGGCGTCCGGGATCCTCCCCTTTGGACACGAGTCTGTCTTCACACCTGCCCCGAGCCGCCCAAGTCTTGGCTGCTTCCCGCGAAAAGGAGCTCACGTCGCGCGAAGCCCGACACGCCGAGACCCCCTCCTGGGGTTGGCTCCGGGGGGTCCCCGGGTTCGAGGCCCCGCCGTGCGGTGCTGACAGCCCGCCTCGCGCCCCCCTCCCGCGCCCCCGCGCGCCGCGGGCCTCACCGAGATGCGTTCCAGGTCGGTGGCCGCCATGGCGAGCTGCGCACCGGGCGGGCGGGCTGCGGGGAGCGCCGGGGCCGCGGCGGGGACGAGCCGGCTGCGGGACGCGCTCCGCCCGGGCGGCTGCGGCTGAATGGATCCAATATGGCCACTTCCTGGAAACTCCCCTTGGCGGCGGCGGCGGCGGCGGCGGGAGAAGCCGCGGAGCGGGCCCCGCCCCCGCCCCCGGGACCGGCCTCCCTACCCAGCTCAGCCCCAGCGCGGCACGCTCCCCGTGGCTGGGACCGACCGGGGGTCTCCGCGGCTTGGCGGGAGGTACTAGCTGCGGGTGCTGCTGGGACTTGTAGTCCGCGAAGTGGGGGGCCTCGGACTGCCACGTCTGGGGTACCCGGAGCGTTTCCCGAGGCCTGCTGCGTGTTCTTGGGAAGCTAGGTCAGTGCACAGCACCGAAGGGTTGCTGCGTTCGTCCTGGGGGCTCGGCCTCCAAGCTGACTGTCCCTGCTGGAACGTGCAAATGCACTGCGACCACCCGCCCAAGGTTTCATGCTCTGCACGTCTGGGAGAGGTTCCCTCCGCCTCTTCTGCCTATGCTGTGGATCCCACCTGATGCTCTAAACCGGAGCTAGGGCGGGAATCCCAGGCTGGACCGGTGCGTCCGGCCAGGCAGCCTTTGGCTCCTTGCGCAATGATGAACCGGGGAAAGATGTCACAGTTTGAGAAGCGGAGATCGACGGAGCATATTGCTAGCGATCCTCACCCTGCCTGTCCCACGAGTTTAGAGTTATGTCATTATGTAGAAAGGACCTTGGTTCCCACGGCATGTGCATCTTCTTTTCCAACCTTACCACTCAAAAAAAGGAAACTAACGTCTCAACGGGCTTGGTAATCTTTCCCAGTAACTATACACGATCCAGATCTCCCTAGGTCCTCCTTTCCCCTCCTCTATATCTGGTCTCCCTGATGGTAAGGCAAAGTTTAACCTCTATCCCTCCACTTCCCACGAATGTTCACCCCCACCTCCAATATCTTGAGAAACAATCCTGACCTCCCACTCATTGGAAACTTGTGTCTGCCAGAGGTATCTGGTGACCACATCTGGACTTGGCACACCCCACACTATGAAACACTTCCTACCCACCTCCACAGCTGTGGTACCATTCACCTTCTCTCCCTGAAGTGTCTTTTCCCTTCTTTCTTTACAAACCATAGCTTGTCTCCAAGGTGAACTGGCACCTCACCCAGCTGGACTTAGCGATGTTTCATTTTTTGGTATGCTCTTGCATGCTGTTGCTTCTTGTACACTTCTGTGACAAGAAACGGGGCAGGCATGCGGCTCAGTTGGTAGAGTGCTTGCTTGCCTAGCATGCAGAAAGCCCTGAGTTCTGTCCCCAAAGCTGCATAAGCCATATGTGACAGGGCACATCTATAATCCTAGCATTTGGGAGGTAGAAGCAGGACAATTCAGAATTCAAGGCCATCCTCCACTATATAGCAAATTCTAGGCTATCCTGGAATATAGGAGACTGTCCAAAACAAAACAAAACCAAGAGGGGGGTGCAGCACAGTGGTTAGCGTAGAGAGGTGGATCAATGGTAAACTTTCCTGTTTGAATCATGCCCCACCCCTAGCTTCTTAGCATTACCTATGCAAGCTCACTTTTCTGACTGTAAAAATGTAGGTATCCATGGACCCGTAAGATGGCCCAGTGGGTAAAGACTCTTTCCACCAAATCTGATGGACTGAGCTCAATCCCTGGGCTCTGCATAAAGGAGAGAACTGACTCCCACAAGTAAAGCAAAATAAGCAGGAGAATTTAAATTGTGATTGAAATTTGTTGTTTAGTAGTAACTCCTCTAGACCACAAGGACCCTAATGTCAGACTCCAGAGAGCAAATGTGTGTAACTGATGATAATTTCATCATCCTAGACAATCTCTGCCTTTCCCTTTTCTTCTTTTTTTAAAGATTTATTTATTATGTATACAGTATTCTGTCTGCATGTATGCCTGCACACCAGAAGATCTCATTACAGATGGTTGTGAGCCACCATGTGGACGTTGGCAATTGAACTCAGGACCTCTGGGGAGAGCAGCCAGTGCTCTTAACCTCTGAGCCATCTCTCCAGCCCCCCTTTTCCTTTTCTATACCTGACAAGAAGTGACTCCCAGCTGCCTTTTTCTTCCTCAGGCCTCCTTGGCCTTTAATTGCCTTTGAAATGGCCTTTCATTCCTACTTGAGCATTATTTCAAAACATCCACTTGGCTCCTCAGCATGGTGGCACTCACTTTTAATCCCAGCACTTGGAAAGCAGAGGCAGGTGGAGCTCTGGGAGATGAGGCCAGCCTGGTCTACAGAGAGAGTTCCAGTACAGCCAGGACTACACAGAGAAACCCTGTCTCCAAACAAAAGGAGGAGAGGATGGGGAAACGAATGTCTTGGCAGTCTTTTAGAAAACCCAAGTTTAGTTTCCAACATCCAAATCCTGAGGTAGCTTACAACAGCCTGTAACTCCAGCTCCAGGGGTGTCTCATGCCTCTGGCCTCCTTGGGCACACACCACCACCACCACCACCTACATGTACATACACCCCACACATGCAAACATAATTTAAAATTAAATTAAATTCCAACAGGCAAACCCCACCAGTGGATGAGATGGAAAGGTCCCGGGGAGACAGGTGACTTTTCCCTCTCTTGAGCAGTGTCCATTGTCCTAGGAAAACTTTCTCCTAATCTCCAAGCCTCAGACTTCTCACATCCTTAGTGTCACTCTGTTTATGCTGCTGTGGCTTCGAACTTCTGAAAGAATACGGATTGTCTGTGGGGACTAAAAGGCCAGAACAACATTTTCATACGCAGCAAACGGTTTCCTGCAGCAGGGTTCCAAGTGGTCCCTTATACACCCAGGGATCACGACTAGAGCAGACTGGTCCCAAAGTCACATGACCTGGGGTCAAGAAGTCTCCGTAGAAGTCCTCAGAGCTTGGTTGCCTGATGTGCATTGTCGCAGAGAAAGCAGACTGTGCCACACTCTACCCCACCCTGCCCTGACCCCATCCATCACCACCCACATGCAAAACCAGCCGGAATCTAAACAAGGCAGACCTCACTCCAGGAAACACTGCCTTCCTGGTCTCTGCTCCTCCCGGGTCTGTTTACCATTTGTCGTTTCTTGTGTCGAACACAGGTTCAAAGTTTTCATGGTTCCTCTCTCATTTTTGTTTATGACTTTCATTTTTCTTCTTTAATAAAAAGCCTGGGATATAGCTCTGGAGGGGGTGGGGGTGCCTGAAGACAGGCACAAGCCCTTGGGTTTGCTCCCCAGCCCTGGGGATGGGAGGGGGGGGAGAAGTTCTTGATCTTTATCTCAAGTTCATAAAATGTTCAAAGGATGGGAGGTCAGGGTGACTGAGTGGCAGAGCACTGGCCTAGCAGGAGCAAGCCCCGTGTTTGATCCCCAGCCCCGACGACAACGACGATGACGAGGAGCAGTCGGCCTGCAGTTACTGCCAGTCCTCAGCCTTCATGCTGTGGGTTTGCTAAGTCTGGTTTTTAAAGTTCTGCTTATGTTTTCGTTTCTTTTGTTTTCATTATATATTTGCGGGGAGGATGTTGAGACTGGGTCTCACCATGTTGCTCTTGCTTTTGTAGAACAAACGAGGCTTAAAGATGTAGTGATGCTCCTGCCTCTGTTTCTTAAGTGCTCGGATTACATGACTGGCTGCTGCTAATTCTCCTCCTCCTTCTCCTTTTCCTCCTTCTTCTTCCTCCTCCTCCTCTCCCCCCTCCTCCTCCTCTCTCTCTGTGCATGTTGGAGATGTATGTGCACATGTGTGTACAGGTGCACTCCAGAGACTCTATTCCTCACTATATATATATATATATCCCTCCCTTTTTTTTTTTTTTTTTTTTTTTAGGCAAGGTCTCTTCCTGAACCGGAGCTCCCTTAGTCCCTTTTCCACCAGACTTGACCGTCCATCAAGCCTCTGGGATCCACCTGCCTTTCCCCCCAGCACTGGAATTACAGATGCACACTGCCATGCCGGACTTCGGATCCGAATGAATGTCCCTGTGCTTGTACAGATGAGCCATCTCCCTGGCCTTTTCTTTCCCCGGGCTGGCCTCACCCTTGCAGCAATCCTTGTGCCTCAGCCCCTCAAGTGCTGGATTACAGGAGCGATCCCCCCCCCATGCTCAATTTTATATTTTCCTTTAAAACTATGATGGCCGGAAGTGTGGCACACACCTTTAATCCCAGCACTTGAGAGGCAGAGGCAGGCAGAGCTCTGAGTTCCAGGCCAGCCTGGTCCACAGAGTGAGTTCCAGGACAACCAGAGCTACACAGAGAAACCCTGTCTCAAAAAACCCCTACTTTTGTCAAATTTAAGTGATGTGTCTAAGAGGCTGCCAAGCCAGATGCCTCATATTCTCCACTGATGAAACAATGTGAATGGAATTACAAACTGCATTCCTATATGTGTGTCGGTCACATACCAGTTAGAATTAGATCAGTCACTTCAGCAACATTAAAGTTTCTTCCTTCCTCATCACTCCCTTCCCATGGTGTCCAGGGAAGTGCCCTAGTGCTTTGCTGACCCCACCTGCACCCCCATTGCTGTTGTTGGGTTTTTTTTGGTTTTTTTTTTTTTTGGTTTTTCGAGACAGGGTTTCTCTGTGTAGCTTTGCGTCTTTCCTGGGACTCACTTGGTAGTCCAGGCTGGCCTCGAACTCACAGAGATCCGCCTGCCTCTGCCTCCTGAGTGCTGGGATTCAAGGCGTGCGCCACCAACGCCCGGCCCCACCCCCATTGTTAACACCCAAGGCTTTGCCCTAGTGGTCCAGTGTGGATACTGTGTGTCTGCGCTCCAGGCAGCAAACGGGAATAGAGGTGATACAGGTCAAGTGAGCAAACACTCTCAAATGATTGCAGAGGCTGCCCTGGCATACTTCCGGTACTTGTGCTTCCAGAGCTGGAAATGAGGACTTTATTTTGCCGGGCATGTGTATAGCTAAACATTCATGAAATGCTAGCAAAGGGACTGACTGGGAACAGGCTCAGACTGCAGAGTGCCCACTGTGTAAGCACCAGGGTCTGAGTTCAGACTCACAGCACCCACGGGAAAAGCCCAGCGTGGCAGCACACATCTGGGGCTCCAGTGCTGTGGGTGTCCGCCTGCTAAACTTTATAAAAACAATACACGTACACTTCAAATAATTTGAACAGTACAGGTAAGTTTAAATGGCCCCAATGCCACCACCAAGAAATGACTAGCGTCACTGTACATTATTCTAGAAAGGTTTATGTGACTGTTTACAGACAGGAGGAAAGGCAACAGATATTTTATAGAAGTGTCCACCCTAGGCCAGCAAGATGGCTCAGCAGGTAAAGGTACTTGCTGCCAAGTCTGATGGTTCCCTAGTACTCACGAAGTAAAAGGGGGAAACGGACGTTTGAAAGTTGTTTCCAACTCCACAGGCACTGTGATCTGAACAAATGCACACGCACATACAAGAAATAAAATAAACAAATGTAAGCCATAGTGGTACATACGTTTAGCTCTATGAGTTTGAGGCCAACCTGGTCTACATCGTGAGAGCTTGTCTCAAAAAAGTTCCAAACAAATAAATAAATATTTGATTTGTAATACTGGTGCTATTGAAATGAAACATGTTGTTTAATGCTATTTGAACTTAATAGAAAAGAAAGTTGGAGTGGAATCTTAAGGAAGAGTTGGACCTCAAAGAGAGTTTCCTGACTGCAGGAGATATTACTTCTTAAAGACACCTCCGAGGTTAACCCAAAAGTTGCAATAGTATCCGGAGACTTGTCTTTTTCTTAAAGTTCACATTTCTTTCTTTCTTTTTTAGTTTTTCAAGAGAGGGTTTCTCTGTGTAGTTCTGGCTGTAGACCAAGCTGGCCTTGAACTCCTTGAACTTGAGATCCTCCTGCCTCTGCCTCCCGAAAGCTGGGATCAAAGGTGTGCGCCACCATGCCCAGCTTAGAGCTGGCATTTCAGTTATATGTGCTTCCATTCCTGTCTTGGTTTTCTCCATCTTCTTAGATTTGTGAATTGTTATTCTTCCAGTGTCTGGACTAGGGATAATCACATTCAATTCTGGAAACAGAATTCTGCAATTATACAGTTTAAATTCATTAATTTGATGCTCATCAACTGTTCTTTCACAATGTGTTTCCATTTGCAATAAAAAAAAAAAAACTCAGTTCACCTCTTAATAGGAGGAATTTCTTTAGTTGTTTTTCCAAGAAGGGTTAGGATGCTTAAGAATGTCAACTATGCTGGGCAGAGTGGCACATGCTTTTCAGTCCCAGCACTCAGGGAGGCAGAGAGAGAACCAATTCCAACATTATCCTCTGACCTCCACAGGTGTGGGTGTGCTCTAGTGCATGTATGTGCACACACACACACACACACACACACACACACACACACGTAATAAAAAAAAAAAGTTGTTATTTTAAAGAATGTCAGCTAACCAATAATGGTGGGCATGCCTTTATTACCAGCACAGAATGTGGTACGTTTGGATCTTTTTTCTTTTAGGAAAAGTCTGAAACCAGCCTGAATTTTTCCCTTAGAGGTGATGCTTTTCTCTTTGGAAGAAAAAAAAAATCACTCTTCACCTTATTTATTTGTTTGTTTGTTTGCTTGCTTGTTTGTTTTTTTCAAGACAGGGTTTCTCTGTGTAGCTTTGGAGCCTGTCCTGGATCTTGCTCTGTAGCCCAGGCTGGCCTCGAACTCACAGAGATCCACCTGGCTCTGCTTCCCAAGTGCTGGGATTAAACCACCACCGCCTGGCCTGTTTGTTTTTTAAGATAGGGTCTCTCTTTATAGCTCTGGCTGTCCCGGAACTTGTTCTGTAGACCAGGCTGGCCTGGGATTCACAGAGATCTGCCTGCCTCTGAGTGTTGGGATTAAAGGTGTGCGCCACCGCCCATGGCCCATTTTTAAAAAATTGATAATTATGAGATGTCTTAATCTCGTTTTCTGGAACATTGTATGTGCTCAGTCTGCAGTGGTGGGGGTTAATTTCTGCACTAGAGGAATCCTCCCTGGTCCTGGCTTAGTTTCTTCTGGAGTGTCCGTCATGTTGCCTTTGTTATCCTCTTTGCCCTTCATTCCTACAGAGCTGCTTTCATTTCTTCATCCCCTTTAGGAATTTGACCTCAGGGGGCTCCGCTCTTTTGCTAACAGGTCTGTCAGGTTTTTTTTTTTTTTTTTTTTTTTTTTGTGTGGAGCTGAGGACCGAACCCAAGGCCTAGCTAGCGCTCTACCACTGAGCTAAATCCCCGGGTCTGTCAGTTCTAACTGATCTGTTCATTCTGTAATGCCTTTTGTCTTCAGTTTGTATCCTTTTTGTCTAATTTCCTGCTTTCATTTCCCCCTCTTTGAGCCTTCTACTTACTAAATTCATTGATATATTTATTTTAAAAACATTATTTTTGTTATTAGTGTGTGTGTGTGTGTGTGTGTGTGTGTGTGTGTGTGAGCACACATATGCACAGTATGTGTGTGTATGGAGGTCAGAGGTCGACTCTCAGGAGTCAGTTCTCTCCTTCCACCTTGGGTCCTGGGGATCAAACTCAGGTCCTCAGGCTTGGAGGCAAGCACTCTTAGCTGCTGGGCCACCTTGCCAGCTCTTATGTTCTTATTAACTGACTTTATAGCATGAAGCCATGAAAAGGAACTCCTTCTATCAGGCTTTTAGGGAAGAAGGGAAGGAACTCCTTTTGCCCTTTGTTTTCCTCTTATTAATCATTAGGAATTTGCTCTTTGCTGCCATGTGTACTGTTTGGTTTTGGTTTGGTTTGGTTTTGGTTTGGTAGCTTTCTCTCTCTCTGTTTCTCTCTGTGCGTCTGCCTTTGTGTGTGTGTTGTGTGTGTGTGTGTGAGAGAGAGAGAGAGAGAGAGAGAGAGAGAGAGAGAGAGAGAGAGAGAGAGAGAGAAGCAAAGTAGATATGAAATTTGCTACTTACTTAAAATTTAAAAATAGATGACAGGGTCTAGAAGGGGTGCCCGCCAATGAGCAAGCCTGGAAACGGAAGTCTCATTATTTTACCGAGGCCCAGAATGTCCTCAGTTAAGGAACCACAAAGATGTCCCCGACCTCCACTTACAGAGGGTCCCTGGTGCATCTCTGTGCTCCACAGCTGCCCAGCAGGGATGCAACATCACGCCAAGCCTGTCTCAGAGAAGCCTTCACCTCTATAAGACGCATGCCATTTGTCCATTTTCTCTGCCTGTGGCCTGCCCTGTCCTCTGGCTCGCTAGAACTCTGGGCCAACACAGGGTGGGCACTTTCTCCTGTTTTAACTTTTGGGGTGGGGTGGGGTGGGGTGGGGGAGAGCCAACTATGCAGTAACCAAAGATGTGCAATCTACAGCACAAAGGACTTGCCCTTGGAGTGTAGCTTCCAACCCTGCAGCAGGAGGAACAGGTGACCTGGTGACAAGCTGCCCCACAGAGTGATACTCCTAGGCAGAGATGAGAAAGCTAAAATGTTTGTCTTTGGGGGAGAAATGTGACCTTCAAGAGAACAAATGCTTCACGCTGGCTGTCACGTCAAAGAAAGCTCAAAGGAGAACAGGTACACCTGTGAGACCAGATTCAGACTGGGAAGCCCCCCCAAGAGCCGTCCAACTGGGCCCAGAGAAGCCCAGAGAGGACAAAGAGAAAAGGCCCAGCAGGTGGAGTCCTCCCCCTCCCCAAATAACTCTACTCCATCTGCTTTATACATCAGGCTTTCACTTCAACAAAGGCTTCTACTGCTAAAAATAAGTCAGAAACCGCGACTCCTGGGAATTTATTCAGAGACAACATGAGTCCGGAAAAGGCTGCCATAGGGAGGGGGGGGGGAACCTCTGTGGCAGAGTTAGCAGAGCCAACAGGAGGAGTTTCACCTGACACCAATGGAAGGGCCAGGACGGTGGGGAGAAGTTCCATGGAGAACCGTTAGTCGGAGAGGAAATAATAATAATAAATGAACAATAAAGAGGAGAAAGCTGAGGACCTGACTGCTGCACAGGACCCACCTAGACAGCCAGAGGAGCAGGGGGGCTAAGGCCCCACAGCACGTCTGTCTGATTTGAAAGTGTTTTGGATGGCAGGGGCAGGTGGATTGCTGCGAGTTCCAGGCCAGCCTGGTCTACATAGCAAGCTCCAGGCCAATTACATAGTGTGTCTCAAAAAAAAACTAGAACTAAAACTAAACTAAACTCACCCCGCCGTGTGTGTGTGTGTGTGTGTGTGTGTGTGTGTGTGTGTGTGTGTGTGTATGTGACTATGAGGAGGGGTGTACTGAGCACGCATGAGGAAGTCAGACACAACCTTGTTCCTGATGTCCAGAGACAGGATCTCTTGTTGTTGCCCGTCCATGATGTACACCAGGCCTCCAGGCCCATGAGCTTGCAGGGATGCTCTACTTCCTGTTTTGCCACAGGAATGCTAGGATTACAGATGTGAACTACTGGGCCTGCCTGGACTTGGGTTCTGGGAATCCAACCTCAGGTCTGGATCCTGGATGCTGAAGACATAGACAGAGAGGGGCCAATGACTTCCTCGCATCACTTTTGTGTGTACATGCATGTGTGTGTACACGCGCATGTACATTTGTGTTCGTGCACAAAAATGGAGGCCAGAGGAACTCAGGTGTCGTTCTTTGGGCACTGTCTATTTAAAACACAACAAAACAAAAACAGGGTCTCTCATTGGCCCGGAACTCACCCAAAAGGTCAGGTTGGCGGGTCAGGAGGTCCAAGGATCCACCACCTCTACCTCCCCAGCACTGGGATGACAAGCATCGACTACCGTGGTATTTCTTACATGGTTTCTGAGGCTTGAACACCGGGCTTATTACAACTGAGCCGCCCCTCCAGCCCCCTGCTCTCCCTATGACAGAGAAAGACAGCTTTTCCAGATGCCTCCTGGTATGGTTTTGAATGTAAGATGTGTCCAACAGCCTCCTGTGTGTCTCAATGCTTGGTCCCCAGCTGGGGGTGCCGTTTTGGGGAGTTGTGGAGCCTGGAGGACGTTGGCTCAGCTGGCTGGGGTGGGTCACTGGGAGTCTCCCAGTTCAGCTTGTTCTGCTTGCTGAGCTGGCCACAGCAGGAGCTCTGCCCTAGGCTGCCACTTCCCCGGGGCCCCTCCCCCCCCACATCATTGCCTTCCGAGCCTCAACTGGCTGAGCTCTCTGAAACCTGGAACCATGGTGAACCACTCACTCCCTGGAGTTGTTCCGACCCATGCTGAAGTCACCTGGGAAGAGAGAACCTCAGCTGAGAAAATGCCTCCATAGGACTGGCCTCTGGCCTGCCTCTCGGTGGAGCATTACCTTGATTAGCGATTGATGTGGGGGGGCCCAAGCCACTGAAAGTGGTGCCACCCCTGGGCAGGGGGTCCTGAGCTGTATAAGAAAGCAGCCTGAACAAGCCATGGAGAGCAAGCCAGCAAGTATTCTTCCTCCACAGGCCTCTGCTTCAGCTCCTGCTCTGACTTTCCTCAGGGATGACAAGGAGTTGTAAGTGGAAATAAACCCTTTCCTCTCCGAGTTGTTTTTGGTCCTGGTGTTTATCACAAAAACAGAAAGTAAACCAGGATAGCTGTGTATGCCAAGCATTTTGTCACAGCAACGGGACAAGTCCCATGAGGCCTCCCAGACCAGAATTGAGTCATGTGACTACAATAAGTCCCAGGATTGCAAAAGGCGGGCCCAGGCTGATGCAACACTCGCCAGCTGTGCTGATGAGCATATTTTAGTCTGAGAGAGAAGACAAGAAAAATAAACTAAAAAACAAAGGAACAAGAGCAGACAAAGTTGCTAAGATGTGTTTGGTATAGACAGCAAGCTGGCACCTTGTGAGAAGCACTAGCTGCCGAATAAATGAAACCCAGGTATTTAATGGATAAGAAGAACAAGGCACAGAGGAGGGTTACTTGTAGATGGAAAGGCATTGGGGGGGCTGGAGAGATGGCTCAGTGGTTAAGATCTTCCAGAGGATCCAGGTTCGATTCCCAGCACCCACATGGCAGCTCACAACCATCTGTAACTCCAATTCCAGGAGATCTGACAGCCCTTTTTTAGTACATATGTAGCACATACATACATGCAGGCAAAACACCCATATGCATTAAATAAATTTTTTTTAAAAAAGGCGTTGAAACTCCAAATGATGAGGTAAAACTGCCAACTCCAGACTGGCGGTTGTTATCCTCACATCTGACCCCATAGAGACCCAGTAGGATCTACCAGCTCTTCCCTAGCTGCATCTCCTCCCTAGGTGGGTCTCTGGTACTCTTTAGCTATGTATAGCTAGGTTTGCTTGTACCTTTTTCTACAACACTGCCTGTCCAAGACTGGTTTGGAAGGCACCATTTAGTCAAGGATGACCTTGAACCTCTGATCTCCCGGCCTCCACCTCCCAGGTACTGGATTACAGGCATGGACTACCACACCAAGATTTCACACAGTGCTGGGAATTGAAGGGCTTCAAGTATGCAAAAACTCCCTCATGGCAAGTCTGAAGAGGAATCAACAAATTAGTAGGGGTTTTTTTTGTTTGTTTTTTGTTTTGTTTTGGTGTTTTTGTTTTTTGAGACGGTTTCTCTGTGTAGTTTTGGTGCCTGTCCTGGATCTCACTCTATAGTTCAGGCTGGCCTCGAACTCACAGAGATCCTCCTGGCTCTGCCTCCTGAGTGCTGGGATTAAAGGCGAGCGCCACCGCTGCCCGGCGAAACTAGTAGATGTTTTGAAGCATCTTAAATTGGTCAGTGAGTCTTTCATGACCTCTAGACTGCTTGCCTGAGAAGGGACCCAATGGCTGTCCTACATACACCAAGATAATTCCGCTGGTGACAAACTATAATGACTGTCCCCTAAGGCTGGAAACCCAGTTATCTAAACAAAACCAGAGCCCTGTTCCTCAGGCAAAAGGCAGAATGACTGTTGGGCAGAAGCCTGAAGGCTTCAGAGCTCCAAGCCAGATACCCTGACTTCAGTTTAGATAAAGGGGAGAACTCTTCTCTCTGACAAGACAGAGCAGGGCCTTCAGAATCTGTTCTCATCAGTGAAGTTCCTGTTGGGGAGGAGACAGCCAGGCTTCTCCGGATCTTTCTGACTATTGATGGTTCTGAATTGTGTTAGTTTCTGTAACCATGACAACGCACCTGAGTTGACTGGCATACAGGGAAGAAAGGTTTATTTGGTTCACAATTGCAGTCTGCAGTCACTTGGTCTTGTTGTCTGGGACCCGTGATGGTGTTGAACATCGTGGCAGGGAGCATGTGCAAGAGGAGGCCTGCTCACCCCGTGACCATGGGAATAGGGGGGTGTGGAGTGGGATGGGGACTGGGGTCCTGATAACCCCTTTAAGAGCTTGTACCCAATGACCTGATTTCTTTCTACCAGGCCCCATCTCCTAAGGGGTCTAGCATCTTTCAAAAGTACCATAGGCTAGCCTTGAACACATAGCCTAAGGCAGACAGTCCAGCTCCAAACTGCAGCCTGAACACTGAGGTCGCTTAGTCATTATACAACAACTTCCTTATAAACCAGAAGTGATGGCTCACAACTGTGTCCCAGCATTCAAGAGACTGAATGAGCCAGATGGAGGTGGTGCACGCCTTTAATCCCAGCACTCAGGAGGATCTCTGTGAGTTCAAGGCTAGCCTGGTCTACAGAGCGAGTGCCAGGACTGTTACACAGAGAAACCCTGTCTCGAAAAGACAACAACAACAAAATATTTATGTAGTGTGTGTGCCACAGAAGACAGCTTGTGGGAGTTGGTTCTCTTTTTCCACCACACAGGTCCCAGGGATTGAACCCAGGTTGTCAGGCTTGGCAGCAAGCTTTGCCTGCTGATCCATTTTACTAATCCGTGAGAAAAGACTTAATGGAATTGGGCTGTACATTCTTATATATTTATTTTATTGTTGTTTTGAGACAGGATCTCTCTTTGTAGTCCTGCTACCCTGGAATTCCGTATGTAGACCAGGCTGGCCCGGAACTCACAGAGCTCTGCCTGCTTCTGCCTTTTGAATGTTGGGATTAAATTGTGCTGTGTCCTCACGTTGAAGTCTGAACTCTGGCAGCCAGTATCCATGCCTTAGCGATCATTTTGCTCACAGCACATGCTAAGTGTTCAGTAAATCCATTTATTTTTAAATATTTTTTAATTAAATTTTTAATTTTAAAAAGTTTTTTTTTTTTCTGTGTTCAGATCACTGGGCACTACTAACCAGCATTATGAAGCTTGAAGCTGGAGTTGCCTAGTGCTAGCAGCCAGCTTACATTTCTCATTACCAAGCTTTACTTGTCTTTTTATTCATCTCACTCACCTACCCTGCCTCAGGTGATGCTTCCAGAACCCCGTTCCTGGTGCGCACCCACACCCCACTTCCTGTTGTCTGGACTGTGTTACAGGAAGCCCACAGGCAGACATCTGAGGAGTCCACCTTACAAAGACTGCTCCCCTCCCCCCTGCCCAGATGGCCTGGGGGGACAGGGACACACACAAATCAGGAAGTGCCCTGGCTCAGTGTCCCCTGCCAGCATCCAGAGGCCGACACAAGGAAGGACAGGGAGGCTGAAGTTTCCCTTGGCCATGACATTCAAGCGGCGGCTTCAACACTAATTTGCTGCGGTCAGCAGCAGCTTCCAGTAGAAAATATGAGCCCACCCAAGGCAAAAAAAAAGAGTCTCCAGGAACGTAGCCAGGGCCTTGGGGAGCTACACAACTCTTCCAGGTCCCCACTGAGAGTGTGACAGCAGGTCAAATCGCAGTACAAAAAAACCCATCTGCTTTCTCTGCAT
Organism: Peromyscus leucopus; assembly: GCF_004664715.2. NCBI lineage: Eukaryota > Metazoa > Chordata > Mammalia > Rodentia > Cricetidae > Peromyscus > Peromyscus leucopus. The sequence goes on along the minus strand of NC_051086.1, from coordinate 36,441,102 downwards.
GCTCCAAGCTGCTCGGAACAGAATGGCATGGAGAGAAAAAGGGCCACAGCCTGGTGCCGACTGCTACAGCCTCACGTCCACGCCCAGCAGGCCTCTCCTTTCACCGGGCAGTCCTGCCCACTAGGCACCTCCCTCACCACTCCCCAACCCTGCTGCCCCAAGGATTGACACCCCCACCACCCTCGCTGACCACCGTTCCATCGCTTCACACTTGGCCTTGGCCTTAAAATCGAGTAGCAATCGTGAATGAGGGCTCTGCGTGGCACTGGAGACACAGGGAGGAATCGGGCCTTGTTCCTGTCCTCACAGGGTGACGGGGGCCAGGAAAGTTCAACCCCGTAAGCCCAGGGGGCCAGCTGTGCTGTAAGAAGCTGCTGTCCTAGGTCCCAGGCTAGCCTCTGACCCCGCACCCCTTTAGCTGTGCCCCAATTCCTCCTCAGAGTATTTATTTACTTATTTCTTTTTCCATTTCCATGTGTGTGAGTAGTGTGCGTGCGTTTACACGAATGTTTTCTCATGTGTGCAGCTGCACGTGGAGACCCAAGGTTGATGTGGAAATCATCCCCAATCACTCTTCTACCTTGTTTGTAGAGACACAGTCCGTCAATCGAACCCAGAGCTTGCCGAGATGGCTAGTGTTGCTAGCCAGTGTGCTCAGGGGGAATCCCATCTCCACCTTCTGAGGCTGGACTTTCAGGTAGGTTGAAACACCCAACCAATATTTAGAAATTTTCTTGGGTTTGTGGGATCCAAACTCCGGCAAGCTCTTTTACGCTGAACCATCTCCCTAGCCTTTCTCAGCTCTCTATCCCCTTCCGTAGCCTCAGCGCTAACTTCTTTTTCTCTACAGCTGAGATCTCTTCCCTCCTTCATCTACCCTCTTAACACACTCAGGCCTCACAAGACTCTACCAGCTAAAAAGCCTTGGGTTGACCCCAACTTCTTTGGGGTCTTCTCATCATTCTCTTGCCTTCTGCTGTCCAAGCTCCTGAAGAAATGATCTATTCACCAGGGTCTTGCTGTGTATCCCCGGCTAGCCTCAAATTCAGGACAGCCCGCCTCTGGGCCCCCACTGCTGGGTATTCTGCTCTTCAGCTCACTTGAGTCTTGGGTCTTTGGTCTTTTGTCACGTACCTTAAAGGAGGCTGGTGTGTGTGTGTGTGTGTGTGTGTGTGTGTGTGTGTGTGTGTCTTTTTAGAGCTTGGAGCACATAAAGCAAGGCCTTTATCACTGACCTAAGCCACAGCCTTAAGGAAGCTCTTTGTGTTGCCACCATCAATGACCCCTTAATAACCAAGTTCAATGGCTTCCTGTCATGTCTGATGCAACTCCAACCTTGCAGAAGGACACCCCTGTCACTTTCTCTGTAATTTGATATGCTAATTGAAAAAAGAGTCAGATATATCAGAAATACTATGGAGGAAAGAAAGGGAACGCTGTCACCTTACTCTCTTTTCACATTTTTTTTTCTTTTTCCCCACACATTTGTTTATTGTGTGTGGGCACATGCTCATATACACCAGTGCATGGACCACAGAACTCAGTGAACTCTGGCCTCCACAGGTACCACACACATACAGAGCAAAAACATGCAAGCAGGCAAAACACTCATACACGTAAAATAAAAATAAAGGCTTATAAAAGAGAAGTAAACTTTTTTAAATTTTTAAAGAAAAAAGGGGTCGGGAGGTGGCTTGGTGGGTAAAGTTTAGCCGAGTAAGCATAAAGGCCCGAGTCAAATGCCCAGCAACCGTGTGGCAACCACTCTGGTGTGTCAGAAACTGCAACTTCAGAGCTGAAGCCGGAGACCTACAGACCAGGCTGGCTCACAGTTAGATGAATCAGCGAGCTGACCCTTCAGATTGAGCAGGACCTCAAAAAGTCAGGTGGACGGCCAGAAATTAAGAACACCTGCCGCTCTTGAAGGCTATCTGGGTTTGATTCTTAGAGCCCAAGTAGGGTGGCTCACAACCATCTGTAACTCCAGCTCCCTGGGATCCATATGCCTTCTTCTGCCCTCCAAAAGTGCCCATACAAACACATGCATAAAAAGAAAAATCTTTGAAAAAAAAAATGATTCAGACATCAAACAGACAGGCACACAGCACACATGTAAATACCACACAGCCACTCCCCCACATTCACCCCCCCACAGCCACCCACACACACCAAAATGTAGACTGTAGACCACATAACAAGAAAAACAAAACCCAGAATGGCTTTAAATTTCTCATTTAAGAACACTGATTGCTTAGAAGAAAATGCGTCAAAGTTCTCAGGGAAAAGTATTTTTAACCCAGAGTTCTATAATAAGCCACACCATCAATTCACTACCAGAGAGGGTGTGGGAGCTGGAGAGATGGCTCAGCAGTTAAGAGCATTTGTTGCTAGCACCCTACATCAGGTGGCTCTGGAAATAACTCCATTTCCAGAGGATCTGTCACCCTCTTCTGGTCTCCGAGTGTAGCTACGCAGATGTAGTGCCACAAATAGGCAAGCATGCCTGTATGAGCGCACACACACACACACACACACACACACACACACACACACACACACGCGCGCGCGCGTGCGCACACACGTACACACATAAATAAATCATTTCTTAAAAAGAGATAGGAAGCACATGAAATGAATGAATGATAAATGCAATTTAAAAAATTTTAAATAGAAAAAATGAAGCTTGTCTCACATTGGGTATGGAAGAAAGGAGAAATAAAATCTAAGAACTTAAATAAAAATTTAGTTCAAAACCTTTCATTTTCAATTGAATTAATTAATTTTTGTTTATTTCTTTTCCTTTCTTTTTTGCATTTTTTTTTTTTTTTTTTTTTTTTTTTTTTTTTGGTTTTTTGAGACAGGGTTTCTCTGTGTAGCTTTGCGCCTTTCCTGGAACTCACTTGGTAGCCCAGGCTGGCCTCAAACTCACAGAAATCCGCCTGGCTCTGCCTCCCGAGTGCTGGGATTAAAGGCGTGCGCCACCACCGCCCGGCTTCTTTTTTGCATTTTTAAGAAACACAAACCGGCCGGGCGCTGGTGGCACACGCCTTTAATCCCAGCACTCGGGAGGCAGAGCCAGGAGGATCTCTGTGAGTTCGAGGCCAGCCTGGTCTACAGAACGAGATCCAGGGCAGGCACCAAAACTACTCAGAGAAACCCTGTCTCAAAAAACCAAAAAGCCAAGCAAAACAAAACAAAAAAAGAAACACATACACATAAGCTGGACAGTAGTGGCGCACACCTTTAATCCCAGCATTCAGTATGCAGAGGCAGTCAGATCTCTGAGTTTGAGGTCTGCAGAATGATTTTCAGGACAGCCAGGGCCTGTCACATACAAGCTGGCCATGGTGGCACACACCTTTCACATAGTGGAGGAAAGAATCAGATCCTACAAGTTATCCTCTGCCACATACACACTGTGGCATGAGTGTATATGCACATCCACATCTACAATAAATAATTGTTTATAATTTCTTAAATGAAAACATCACCCCTTGTGATTATATATATTCCCCTTCAATTTTCAAGACAGATTTTTCTGCATAGCCTTGGCTTTCCTGGAACTCATTCTGTAGACCAGGCTGGTCTCAAACTCAGAGATCCATCTGCGTCTGCCTCCTGTGTGCTGGGATTAAAAGTGTGTGCCATCACTGGCCCGGTTCAAGTATTATAATTTCTTTTCGGGATTCTCATCCTTGGTTCCTGGACCTGGCTACAGAAACTACAGTCCCAGACACCTCTCTTTCACCGCTGCTCCTGGCTTGGAGCTGCCATAAAGAAATTCTACACCCCATTCCTGGGTGATAATAGTGAGACTCCCATGTCCCAGAAGGTGCTGCCCACTGCCTGTGAGGACAAACGCGACTGTTTTTTGCCATACCCGGGTTTTGAATCCAGGGCTTCACATTAGGGAAACACTCCACCACTGAGTGACAGCCACCTCAACCCCACACACTAAAGAATCTGAACTGACAGGCTTTGCTGGGTGTCCCCGCCCAGTGGATTTGCATAAGATGACAGCCTTTTTGCCCAATCACCTTTGTATTTAGTTGTCCATGCTCACATCATGCCTGTGGAATGCATTCTTCATAAAAACCCAATGGACCGGATTTGGAGAGCTTTTGAATAGCTGACAGATGGAGATTCCTGCAGGACAGAACACTCAGAGAGGACGAGGAAGCTTTGGACCCTGTCTTCTGAACCTCAGCCCACTCATTTCTTCATGTGTTCTTTGTAATATCCTTCACAATGAACAGGTAAGCCTGCTTCCTGGGACTCTGTTACAGCTGGACAGTAGGTCAGAAGAAAAGATTAAAAAGGAGGGTAGGGGACTGGAGAGATGGCTCCATAGTTAAGAGCACTTGCTGTTCTTTCAGCGGACACGGGTTCGATTCCCAGCACCCACAGCATGGCTCGTAAGTATCTCTAATTCCAGTTTCAGGGGGATCCAACTCCCTTTTCTGGCCTGCTTGGGAACCAGGCATGTATGAGTGCACAGACATTTATGGAGGCAAAACACCCACACACATAAATTCAAAATAAATAAATCTCTTTTTTAAAAAAATAGCAAGGCCCGGTGGTGGTGGCACATGTTTTTGATCCCAGCACTTGGGAGGCAGAGGCAGGAGGATCTCAGTGAGTTTGAGGCCAGCCTGGTCTATAAAGCGAGTTCCATGACAGTAAGAAAGAAAGAAAGAAAGAAAGAAAGAAAGAAAGAAAGAAAGAAAGAAAGAAAGAAAGAAAGAAAGAAAGAAAGAAAGAAGGAACTGTCCCAGGACCGAGTCCTTGACTTCTGGACTATGGTGCTCTCTCAGGTAGACCAGTTGTATCAAAACTGAACTGTGCTAAGGACTCTTGGCCAGTGCCCACTGCAGAACAGCTCTGTTGTAATTTGCCTCGATGTTGCCATGTTAAAACATGGACCAAAAGGAACCCCGGAAAGAAAGTTAATTTGCCTTTGGCTTCCAGATCACAGTCCATCACTGAGGGGAGCAAAGCATGAACCTGGAGGTAGGAACTAAAGCAGAGACCAGGGCAATGAAGAAAGAGAAACACCGCTTCCTGGCTTGCTCCTTGTGGTTTGCTCAGCTTGCTTTCTTATATCACACAGGATCACCTGTGTACACTACCCACAGTGCTCTGGGCCCTCCTACACCAATCATTAAGAAACTGTTCCACCAGGTGGTGGCGCATGCCTTTAATCCCAGCACTCGGGAGGCAGAACCAGGAGGATCTCTGTGAGTTCGAGGCCAGCCTGATTTACAGAGCGAGATCCAGGACAGGCACCAAAACTACAGAGAGAAACCCTGTCTCGAAAAGCCAATTAATAAAAAAGAAAGAAAGGAAGGAAGGAAGGAAGGAAGGAAAGGAAGGAAGGAAGGAAGGAAGGAAGGAAGAGAAGAAAGAAAGAAAATGTTCCACTGCATTTTCTTGGTGGTGACGCATACCTTTAATCCCAGCACTAGGGAGACAGAGGCAGGCAGATCTCTGAGGTAAGCTTGGCCTGCACTGCCAGTTCCAGGACAGCCAGTGCTACACAGAGAAACTGTCTCCAGAGGGGGAAAAAGAAAAGAAAGAAAAGGAAAGGAAAAGGAAGAAAATGCTCCACAGACAGGCCTACAGTCCAACCTTATGGAAGCACTTTCTCAACTGAGGATCTCTCTTCCCAGATGAGCCTGGCTTGTAGCGAGTTGACAAAAGACTAACCAGCCCAGCTTGCTCGTTGGTAGGAAGAAATCCACACACCATGTGTAGTTACCAAAGTCTTCTGTGTTCATCGTTGAAGTGAGAGACCAGAGGGAATTAACCGAAAGACCACCTAAGCATTTTTCCCTCTCTCCCTCATGCATGCCTACATAGTGAATTAGTGAATTTAAGGACACAAGACCTTGTCTCAAAAAAAAAAAAAAAAAAAAAAAGCCAATATGGTCTCTGGGGATCTGGGGACATGAAGATAAACAGCCACAGAGGACAGCTGCTGCCGCACTATAGCTTAGAACTGACTGTAGAGATGCTTGGGGGAACCGGTGTGCTGATCCCCAGGGAAGGCCACACAGGACATTCCACCTTCTGCTCTGGGCTCCTGGCTGCTGCCCACAGCATTAACATCTAAAGCTGCGTTACTCGGGGCCTGTGACCCTCTAGTCTATCGGTGTGTTGCACGGACATCTGGATTAGATGGTTTTCCCAGTGGAGCCCTCTGGTATTAGGTACAGGCAAGGGCAGAGGGGAGCCAGACTGAGGGCCGGGGGCAGGTTGGAAGGGACATAGGAAAGAAAGGGTGCGGGGAAACGGTGATTGCTTGGCCCGGGAACAGGGGAGCTGGGTGGTTTCAGGAGCTGTGGCTAGGAGAAGGTAGAATCATGCCCTCCAGCCTGGTCTGCAAGAACTGGGTAGGTCCCAGTAATGCCTTCCATGAACTGGGGAAGCCTGGGGGAGGGGCAGAGAGAAGAGGACCAGTGGTTTGGACAAGTTGGTTTGAGTCATGGAGTATGTGCGCTGCCCTGAGCAGCCTAGCACCACGCACTCTCTTCGACGTATTTCTGTGCTCAACGAGCCCTTTGGCCCGAGCTGTCAATCTGAGCCTCCCCTGTTTAAGCCACAGAGACCCACAGGACTTTGTCCACAATACACACTTTGAGGTCCCGGTCACAAGCAGCTCTGAGGAGGCTTCTCCCTCCTTTCAGAGCGCAGCTGGCTTGCAGGCTGCTGCTCCATCCTGAACACACCCTCCCATATATTTGCTTATATGACTGCTGCAAATACAGAAGGCAGAAATGTCACGAATGACCCTTTATATGCTTTCTTATAAAGGAGAAGGACTGGGTACCACATTTTACTCTAGATAGTCACACTTCCTGGATGCTATCTTGTGGACCATTCCCGAGGGATGCAGGCAATGTAAAGTCCGGGATTAGAACTGGGACTGTGAGGGTATCACAAGTGGAGGAGATAATAGGGACCAGTCAGTCAACTGCCTAAGCCACTCCGACCTACAGGCTCAGCACAAGGATCCCTCTTAGAGAGAGAAACTTTTTTTTTTTCAATCTGGATACCTTAACACTGTGGTAAATTTTATTTTATTTCATTTTATTTTTGAGTTAGGGTCTTACGCAATGCAGACTAACCTCACACTCAATATGTAGCTGAAGCTGGCCTTGAACTCATAACCTTCCTATCTCTGCTTCCTGAGGGCTGGGGTGACAAGTGTGCACCACCACACCTAGCACTGGGTATCTTAAAATAACTAGTATTTATTATTCTTTCTGGTCCACTGTTCCCAAGACCAGAAAGGCAGCGGCTCCTACAGAGAATCCTTCATTGCCCCTCGGAAGCCCAGGCAGCCATTGGCCGCATCACTCCTGGGTCAGCTGCTCCCACCCTTTCTCTGCTCTGTCCCTCTTCTGTCCCTTGTATCTGTCCACACCTCCAGGCTCACTGTGGCGCACAGGGACACTCACCGGATTCGGGATCAACCAGAATAACCCCACACAAAAGACGGTCTGGTGCCAAAATCCTCTGTTTAATTTATCTGCAAAGCTTTTGTTTTCAAATGACATCACCTTCATGAATCTGGTACATGTACCTTTTAGAAGGTCGCCAGTTGGCCTGCTATAACTTCTGAGTGGACATAAAATGGATTGGAGATAGAAACAATTTGTCTTTTAAAATTTTAAGTTTACTTGTTATTATTAGTGTGCATTCAAATGCCACAGTGCGTGTCGTGCGTGCGTGTGCGTGCGTGCGTGCGTGTGTGTGTGTGTGTGTGTGTGTGTGTGTGTGTGTGTGTGTGTGTAGGGTCAGAGGACAACTGTTAGGAGGCCTTTTCTCCATCCATTGTGGTTCTGGAGATTGAACCCCAGTCCATAACCGTGAGCGGTAAACGCCTTTACCAGGTCCACTGAGCCGTCTCTCTCGCCCAATAAACAATTCTGTTAACGGGAAACATAAACAATAATTGGTTAGAAAAATTTAGATGGAACACTAGATGGAGTGGGAAAATCATCACCAAGAAGCAGCTGTTTAAAAGAGAGAAAGAGGAGAAGAAAGGCCAGTTTTAGCAAACATTAATGCGATTGTTTCTACCCCAGCTGTCAGAGCCACACAGAAGGCTCTGTGCAGACTGTGCTCTTATTGTCTGTCCCCTGGAGAGCTTCTGAGACCCAGTGATGTTGAGTTCCTGGGACACGAGAACATTGTGACATTTTGCCAAATTTTTCCAGTCTAAAAAAAAAAGAAAGAAAGAAAAAGAAAAGATTCTTTTGCCGGGGAAATTCTATGATCACTGCTAATGAAGGGAAAGATTGGACAAGGAAGAAGAAAACACAGTGCCACACACAAATAACCAGGCGGCCATGGCCTCTCTCAGGGGCATGTTCCCGAGATGAACCGGGAGAGGCTTTCCTCTTTCCAGTCACCCCCAACACTATTTTCTTGCTCTGGCTTCTGCCATTGTGTCTAGAATTGGGGCCCTGCAAGGCTAAGGTGCTGGGTTCTTTTTTTTCTTTTGAAGAGGGAGAGATGTTGGAACAAGGTTTCATTCAGTAGCCCAGGTTGGCCTCTAACTTGTGGAGATCTTCCAGCCGCAGCTCCAGGAATGCAGATACCGATGTAAGCCACCATATCTGGCCTAATGGGTTTTTGTGTTGCTGACTAGGCTATGTTCAATTGACATCTGAAATTTACCTGCAGAAAAAATTAGGAAGTTGAAGCAGGAGGATTAGGAGTTCAAAGCTATCCTCAGAGCAAAGCATGGAAGAGCTGATTTGTAACCCAGAACTCAGGCTCAGGTAGGAGGGTTGTGATCTGGAGGCCATTTTTGCCTATAGAGATTTCAAGACCAGCCTGGGCTGGGCTACATGAGACCCAGTCTTAACAAGCAAACAAACAAAGAAAACAAGCCGGGCATAGTGGCACAGGCCTTTAATTCCAGCACAGAGGCAGGCGGATCTCTGTGTTTGAGACCAGCATAGTCTACAGAGTGATTTCCAGGACAGACAAGGCTACCCAGAGAAACCCTGTCTTGAATAACCCAATATATAGATAAATAAATAAATAAAAATAAAACAAAGCAAAAGTTTCAGAAAACTATTCCTCTCTAAGAACCCACTCCTAGGTTTCTAAGTAATGAAACCAGAACGATTTTCACCTATTGTAACATAACCTAGTACGGACTTGGCCAAAGACACGTTCCCTGACCTCATTTTGAAATGAAAAGTCAAAATGATGAATTTCACTACCACATGCCAAACTGTTACCATTTTATCACTAGAGGGAGTTGTTGGGCACTGTGGTGGTTTCTGTGGTTACCACAAAGTGCCTGAGACCGGGTAGGCATTTTCTAAAGAGCTTTATTTGGTTTACTATTCTAGTAGCTGGAGGGTCCAAACAGCATGCCAGAGTCCTGGTGAGAACTCCCTTAACCAGTAACCACATAGCGAAACAGAAATGGAGGGGATAACCTCGCTTGTTAAGACCTCGCTCTGGTTTGGGTAACTAACCTAGTCCCAAGAGATCTAACTTACTTCCTTGAAGGAGTATCAGTTCTCTCCAGAAGTTGTGTCTCCATGATCTGGAACACCAGTCGTCCCACAAGTTCTGCCACCTCTTTCTTGAGTCAGAGTCTCCTGTGGCCAAGGCTAGCCTTAAACTGTTTCCCTCCTGCCTCTGCCACCACCGTGAAAGCTGAGGTTGCAAGCATTCAACAGCACACCTGGTTCATGCAGTTCGGGGCTGGAGCCCAGGGCTTTGGGCACACTGGGCAAAAGTTATACTAACTGAGCTACACTGTAGGTATACTGTGTTAGTCTACTATGTAGTATACCAGTTATTCTAACTGAGCTACAGTATACAGTACACTGTGTTAGTCTACTACGTAGTATACCAGTTATACTAACTGAGCTACATTATACAGTACACTGTGTTAGTCTACTCCATAGTATACCAGTTATACTAACTCAGCTACATTATACAGTACACTGTGTTAGTCTACTACATAGTATACCAGTTATACTAACTCAGCTACATTATACAGTATACTGTGTTAGTCTACTACATAGTATACCAGTTATACTAACTGAGCTACATTATACAGTATACTGTGTTAGTCTACTCCATAGTATACCAGTTATACTAACTCAGCTACATTATACAGTACACTGTGTTAGTCTACTCCATAGTATACCAGTTATACTAACTCAGCTACATTATACAGTATACTGTGTTAGTCTACTAGGTAGTATACCAGTTATACTAACTGAGCTACATTGGACCCATCTAGCACTGATAGACTTTCCTTGATGTGTATTAGGTAAATGAAAGCAATATCATTAATGACTTCACCTGTAGACTGCACAGCCTCAGGGGTGGAGTTCATCTTCCTGTTCCTCGCTCATTGTTCAACGTCACAGATGATTACTCGGAAGGCTCTTAGTAAATCTGTCCGATGTTTACTTAGCTCACAGTCTGAAAGAGGTGGGACCTGGAGCCTGACCTCCACCCCACCACCCACTGCACAGACCTCAGCCTGACTGCTCTCTCCACACACTGCTTCTAGACAGCCTCCACCGACACCTGACACAGGCTTTTGAACCATTACTTCAAATGATTGATGGGGGCCTCTTCGCTAATGAGCACTTAGAATGACAGAGAGCAATCAAGACAAGCTGGTGTCTGTCGTCTAAGTAGAAGGCAAGTTAATTATGACTATGAAAGAGGTTGGAGACAAATTGAACTGTGTCTACCAGTCTTTCTTTAAAACCAGGACAGCTCTGTCCCAAGGGCAAATGCTGTTGGTAGATCTCACATCTCCAAACACCGGGTGCTATCATCTCAGGGCCCATTTGAATTGGTACCTCTCTGTCACAGCTTGCAGTCTGGCCTCTGGATCATCCAGCCTGGCCAGGCAGGGGCACCACTTCACAACCAAGGCCATGGTTAAACAGCACTCTGCAGGCCTCTCAAATTAGGCCCATCCTAATTCAGATAGAGCCTCGTGAGAAAGAAAAACTAAGCCTCCAGATTCCCTCAGAGGGGTGGGGGCTTGGATAGAAGAGTCATTTCCATTCAAGCTCATACAGTACTTGGGGCTGGGAAATCGGCTCAGGCTTTAAGGTGCTGCTCTTGTAGAACACCAGAGATCAGTTCCCAGCACCCACATCGGACTGCTCACAACCCACCTACTCAAGCTCCAGGGGATTTGATGCCCTCTTCTGGCTTCTTTGGGCACCTAGATACACACACACACACACACACACACACACACACACACACACACACACACACGAAGATGTACACAGATACACATAAGTAAAAATAACACAAGTCAAGCACATACAGCACATACATTAAGGCTGGGGATGTAGCTCGGTTGGTAGAGTGCTTGCCTAGCATGTAAAGAACCCTAAGTTCAATATCCAGCACCCCATAAATCAGTCATAATGGTGCTGGCAGGAAGATCAGAAATTCAAGGCTATCCTTAGCTACATCACAAGTTTGAGGCTAGCCTGAGCCATATAAGACCCTGTTTTAAAACAATAACAAAGACAAAATACCTCATATAATAGAATTAACCAGGCAGAAAAGGATTGAGGAGGGGGAAAAGATAGCAGAGGACAGCATCTGAAGAGTCACCTGATGGGTACCCAGCTCCAAGGCTTCCTGCTTTCCTACCTAGCAACCAAGCAACCAGTCTGACCAATCAGAGGAACAGCCTGAAAAAAAAAAAATGAATAGAAGATGCAAAAACTGAATTTTCTTTTCTGTTTTCTTTTTTTAACTGAGTTTTCAACACGGGCATGTGACTTGATGCTTGTTGCTAGGATTGAGAACTATGACCTCAGTGAAGACCAGGCAACAGGCTGCGGGCAGGAGAAAGGAGAGAGAGGCCCTCTCGCTTCCCCAGGGCTAGTAAGCAAGAACAAAACATGATTTGTTCCGGAAGGAAGTCATGACTAAAACAGCTTGCTCTCTGGGCAAAGTCCCTTTGCAGCCACTGCTGGACGCCCATCCCCCCTCAAGTCCCTGGAGCGCTTGCTTTTAGCTTGAGACTCCCCCGCTGATGATGCGTTGGCGAGACACCAGAGGGCAGAAGGGGCCCATAGTGAGAGACCACACACTCGAAACGGGAGCTCCCCACTCCCCAGACAAGGGACGGCACGGTCAAAAACATAAAGTGCCCACGACTGCTCAACGAGGCGTAGGCGAGAAAATTCAGAGGCCGGCGTGGGTTGAAAGCCATAACAGAGTTTAATGTTATATAATGTATTTGAATTGAGAAGGATTTTCAAATTGGATTTATTTGTATTTTGTATGTGTGTGTAACAGTGCGATTGTGGAGGTCAGAGGTCAGCTGTGGGGATCAGTTTTCTCCTTCCACCATGTGGGTCCTGGGGCTTGAACTTAGGTAATCAGGTTTGGTAGCAAGAACCTTTATCCATTGTGGCTCTATCTTACCAGTCCCTGAAGAGGTTTGAAAAAAAAATTGAGATTTCTGTTTGTTTGATGCTTTCTTGTTTTTTGAGACAGGGTTTGTCTGCATAGCCCTTGCTGTCCTGGAACTCACTCTGTAGACCAGGCTGGCTTCGAACTCACAGAGCTCCACCTGCTTCTGCCTCCTAAGTGCTGGGGTTAATGGCGGGCATCACACACTCTGCTTAGCACAAACTTTTAAATTTTACCTTTATTTAACTAAGTGGCCTTAACAACTACAGAGAGCCTTCTATCCTGGCTGCTGGAATTTTCAGGGTATAAGCCTAGGCCCTGGCAGACCCCACCCCCAAACAGAGGTCACCCACCTATCCTCACTTTACCAATTAAAAAGACAAGGAACGGTGACGTGTAGGGAAAGAGGTTTATTCCACGTGACCACATTGGGAAGGGAAGAAAGACACAGGTTCAGTGCCCACCCCCTCCCAAGCCCATCTTTCTGGTACTGACAGTGTTAAACTAAAGGCAAGAGGTAGATGCATGCATAACTAAACAGTCTTAACCAGGGCCTGGTCCCTCTCACCAGCGACCAACCCATCATTGTCTGGGCTCCAGTGTGTCTCCAAGGTGGTTTGATAAGTTATCAGAAACTCCTCCAGGGAGACAGAGTCATCATCTGGATGGCATCAGGCCTTCAGCCTTCCCTTTCCCCCAGCATGGGATTCCTGGGGACACTTTAATTCTTTGGAGCCATTTTTAACACTGGTGCGGTAGCCAAAGGGAGGGGCACGAATATCTCTTTAGAGCAGTGGTTCTCAACGTTCCCACTGCTGCAACCCTTTAATACAGCTCCTCAGGTTGTGGTGACCCTCAACCAGAAAATTATTTTCATTGCTACTTCTTGACTGTAATTTTGCTACTGCTATGAATCTAATGTAAATATCTGATATACAGGATATCTGATATGCGACCCCTGTGAAAGGGTTGTTTGACCCCCCCCAAAGGGGTGGTGACCCACAGGTTGAGTATCTCCTCTCCTGACACTAGTTACAGCTGGATGGCAGCCAAGCTTAAACCACGGAGTTGAAGACAATGCCTTCTTTATTGCTTCCACCATGTTCAAGGCACAGTGTGGAATTTTACTCTTGCCATAAATACACATTTTTGTATCTGATTTTCCTAATGCCCGTGGGCAAACTGCTGAGTCACTCAATGAATTGATTCAGTGGCCTCATTGGCAATGGACACCAAAATTCAAAAGCAGCCTGGGGAACATGATGCCATGAGCCTCCTCACCCTGATATTTACTAAAATTAGAAACAAATCATTGAAGATATCAAAGCTGAGTATATTCAGATGCCCAAGAAGACAGAAGGTAATTCTTTGGAGTTTTCCTTAAGTTTACTTAGTGGAAATTCCGAAGGATGATTTTAAAGACTTGGAGATCTAACTTTGCATGGTAAACCGGCAGAGGCGGTCTGTGGGTCAAATCAAGCTCAGCCAGTTATGATCTGTGACCTTGGGTGAGCTTCTTTGTGCAGCTCAAAGCCTGGCATCTGCTGAGCACGGTCAATTCACTTTGCCTGTAGCAGCAATTCCTGTCCAATCAGTATCTAATCCCCTGTCTCTTCCTGGGGGACACTGTCGAGATGAGTTCAAAGCACATCAATGCTGATGGGCTTTAGCAGTGACCCTCTCTGCTCCCCTCCAGCCTTTAGGGCAGGGGGCTGCAACAAATATCCAGGTTCTTGTTCTGTTAAACAGGATGTCAAGCAGCCTAGGCTGGCTTTGAACTAGCTATGTTGAAAGGGAATGGTATCTTCTCAGACCCCCAAGACTAAGTTCTCAGCACATGAAGATTTATTTGCCCCAGGGGTACAAAGACCAGAGAGAGGAGAGGACTGGAACAAAAGAGAGTGGGAAGGGATACACACACACAACACATACACACACACACAACACACACACACACATATATATATATATATATATATATATATATATATATATATAGAGAGAGAGAGAGAGAGAGAGAGAGAGAGAGAGAGAGGGTTTCTCTGTGTAGCCTTGGCTGTCCTAGAACTCACTCTGTAGACTAGGCTGGCCTCGAACTCAGAGACCTGTCTGATTCTGCCTCCCAAGTGCTGGGACTAAGGATGTGTGCCATTACACCCAGCTGGGGAGGATATTTGTCCCAGAGGGGAACAAAGGTCTGCCTCTGGATAGAGAGGAGACAGATGTGGCCCATAGGAAAATGGCGGTTTATAAAGATAAAGGGGAAACCCTGTGTTAAGGTGAGGTGTTTAATTTTGATTGGGCGTGTTAATTTGGTGAGCCAAAGGGGGCTTTTGATTGCTGGACTTCAATACTTTGATAGTTGGACCTTGGTGGTCAGCCTCAGGAGGAGGAAGTGGCCAAATAAGGGAGCAGACCTTGGTGGCCAGCTTTAGGAATGTAATCTAACAGTTTTTAGCAAGGAAGAGGGAATGGGTGAGAAGGGCAAGGCCTGCCAGAGCCATGTTTGGCATGCTTGGGCTGGCTAGAGTTTCTTCACACATAGCCTAAAGTGACCTTGAACTTCTGACCTTTCCTGCCCCACCTCCTGAATGCCAGGATTACAGGCATGCACCAGCTATGTCCCGTTCATGTGGGCCTGGGATGGAAGCCAGGGCCTATGCATGCCAAGCAGGCTTTCTACCAGGTGTTCTGTGTCTAACAAACACACAAGTGGACTGAGGCTTCCAACATATGAGGTCATGGGAAAGATTTTCCAAGGACCTCAGCAATTTACCGGGGACCAAGAAAATTCTTCAGAGTAGCTTCTGAAACAAAAATCTTAAAAAAAAAAAAAAAAAAAAAAAAAAAGGACTGACTTTAAAAATGAAAGCAAAGCAATATAATCCAAGTTTTGCTTTTGGCTCCCCTAACACTCTCCTCGTTGTTCCTCACGGGGACCTGCTGTCATACACCAACTTATTGTCATATGTCCCAGCACTGATCACACCAGTCTAGGAGAAGACTGGGTTAGGAAATGATATGTGGGGCCAGTGAGATGGCTCAGCAGGTAAAGAGGCTTGCAGCCAAGACGGATTTTTATCTCCAGACCCACGTGGTAGAGGCAGAGGATCAACTCCTACAAGTTGTCTTCAGCACTCATACATGTACTGTGGCTCTTATACACACACACACACATAAATAAATAAATAAATGCAATAAATTTTTTTCTTTTTTAAAAAAATTTATTTATTTATTATGTATACAGTATTCTGTCTATATGTATACCTACAGGCCAGAAGAGGGCATCATATCTCATTACAGATGGTTGTGAGCCACCATGTGGTTGCTGGGATTGAACTCAGGACCTCTGGAAGACAGTCAGTGCTCTTAGGCGATGAGCCATCTCTCCAGCCCCAACAATAAAAATATTTTAAGAAACAAAGAAAAAAGAAACCCGGCTGGAGCGATCGATGGCTCCATGGTTAAGAGCACTGGCTGCTCTTCTAGAGGATCCTGATTCACCCACAAGGTGGCTCACAGCCACTCGTAACTCCAGTTCCAGAGGACCTGATGTCCCATTCTGGCCTCCAGTGATACTGCACACATGTGGGACACATACACACATGCAGGCAAAACACTCATGCACATAAAATAAAAATAAATATTTCTTTAAAAGTAAAATGGTTGCCGGGCGGTGGTGGCGCACGCCTTTAATCCCAGCACTCGGGAGGCAGAGCCAGGCGGATCTCTGTGAGTTCGAGGCCAGCCTGGGCTACCAAGTGAGCTCCAGGAAAGGCGCAAAACTACGCAGAGAAACCCTGTCTCGAAAAACCAAAAAAAAAAAAAAAAAGTAAAATGGTCAAGAGTGGTAGCACATACCTTTAGTCCCAGAAATTGGGAGGCAGAGGCAGGCAGATTTCTGTGAGTTCAAGGCCAACTCTGTCTCTGTAGTGAGTTCCAGAACAGCCAGGGCTGTATAGAAAGACCCTGTCTCAAAAACCCAAAAGAAAAGAAAAGAAAAAGAAACAATGTGTGGCTTAATCCCATCTGCACAGGGTCTCTAGTTGGGGTGTAGCTCAGCAGTGGAACACTTGCTTTGAGTGTGAAAGGCCTTGAGTTTGAGCCCCAGCATCACCAAAAATGAATGGATGAATGAATGAATGAATGAATGAATGAATACATACATACATACATACACACACACACATACATACATACACACATACATAAGTAGAAGTCTAGCACAGTGGTGAATGTAATCCTAGCAACTTGGAAGATAAAGGCTGGGAAATCAGGACACTGGGAGTTCAAAGTTATCACTGGCTATTTGTGTGGGGGGTGGGTGACAGTATCTCTCCACGTAGTCCTAGCTGTCATCATTGGTTATCAATTTCCAGAGTAAGCTGGGCTATATGAGACACAGTCCCCAAACCATAAATAAATAAATCCCACATGAAATCCAGCAGGAAAATACTGAGTGCCTCTCTAACACGTGGCCAGTTGTTCTTTTTGTATTGTGGAAACTCTTGCAAATTGGGAAAACATGAATACTGATTTCTGCAATCAGAAAATAATTAGCCAAGCTGGATGTGGTGACTCACACCTGAAGCAGAAACTGAGGGTCACCATGAGTTCAAGGCCAGCCTGGGCTACAGAGTAAATTCTAGGTCAGCCTGGGCTAGAGTGAGACCCTGACTCAAAACAAACAAACAAAGAAACAAACAGGCCTGGTAAGATGGGGAGGGGGTAAAGGCTCTTCCTGCCAAGCCTGAGAACCTGAGTTCCATTCCTGGAACCCACATGGTGGAAGGAGAGAACTGACTACTACAGATTGCCCTCGGACTTCTATTCACGTGCCACAGCTTTTACACACACACACACACACACACACACACACACACACACACACACACACAGAGTAAATAAATTCAAGTAAAAACCAAAACAATAACAATAAAATATGAATATTTTACTTTTTAAAATACTTTTGTTTAAAATATTTATTTTATATTTGGGTATGAGTGTATATATATGTGTATATATATATATATATATATATATATATATATATATATATATGCCATATGCATGCTTGGTGGCCATGGAGGTCAGCAGAAGGCATCAGATCCCTTGAAGCTGGACTCATAGATGGTTATGAGCTGCCAGGTGAGTGCTGGAAACCTCTGTAACAGCAACGAGTGTTCTTAACCACTGAGCTACCCTTCAGCCCTTCTCGGTTTTTAATTACGTGTATATGTATGTGGGTGCGTGCAAGTGAGTGCAAGCACCTGTGGAGGCCAGAGATGTCAGATGCCCCGGAACCAGAGTTACAGGCGGTTGTGAGCTGCCCTATATAAGTGCTGGGAACCAAACTCAGGTCCTCTGCAAGAGCAGTATGCACTCCTAACCACTGAGCCGTCTCTCCAACTCAGGAAACTAAAAGAAAGAAAGAAAGCTCGCTTTACAAACAGGATAAAGTCCAAACTAGCACCCCAGGCCTCTCACCCACGGTTGGTGTTCTCACCCAGTTCTATCTTCTCCTGGAGCTGTGGGACACACCCTCAACTGCAAACAGGCTCGGTACAGCCTTGCCTTGACTTGGCCCTCAGTCCTCCTTTGGAGTCTTCATCTTCCTGGGAGGACTTCCCACATTCTCCATCCACTGCCCTAGAGTCACCCTCCCAGCAGGCACCTGGAGGGTCCATCTTCTGAGCTAGCAGAATGGCCTGGCAGCTTTTCTCTGATACACAGAGTGGTAAGCTCCTCAAGGCAGATTACAGCCTCTTCACAGAGGTCCTGGCTTGCAGCCTCACATACACAGACAGACAAACGGATGCTTCTGGAGTCGACTGTAGACAAAAGCCGAGCGTCAGAGGCTCAGAGAAGTACACCAGGCTTTCTTAGGGTGTTACCTGCGATAGATTTTAAGAAAAAGTGACGTGGGGCAGGAGCGATGGCTCAGAAGTTACTGGCTGAGTTACTGGTCTTGCAAAGGACCCAGGTTCGATTCCTAATACCCGCATCATGACTCACAACCATCTGTAGCTCCAGTTCCAGAGACTCCAATGTTCTCTTCTGTTTTTTTGTGGGCACCGATCATACAAGTGATGCACATACATGAAGGAAACACACCCACAGACATATAAAATAGAGTAAAATAAGAAATGATAATAGTGAGATAGAAATGACAGCTGGTTACACTATTATCAGCAGCATAGCTCCTCACTGTCACCAGAGGCCGTCTGAAGAGTCCCTTCATCTTTCAGGGACCTCGGCTCAGTGACACCAGATCTTTGGCTTCAGTACAGAACGGAATTTCAGGATGAAGGAGGATGAGGCAGAGTGGGGGCTTATTAAAGTTGTTTTCATATACATTTTAAGCAGGAAGTTTAGAAGAGTGTCATATTCAGAAAGAAAATAAGGCCCAGCCACAAGGATGGGTGTGGCCGTCCCTTAGTCTGCTTTCAATTGCTGTGATAAAGATCATGACCAGAAGGAACTTGGGGAGGAAAGGTTTACTTGGCTTACATATCTAAGGGTACACTCCATCATTGAGGGAAGTCAGGGCAAGAACTCAAAATAGGAACCTGGAGACAGGAACTGATGCAGACGCCAGGGGGCGCTGCTTGCTAACTTGCTCCCCATGGCTTGCTCCCCTAGGACCACCTGACCAGGGCCAGTACCACCACCACGGCTGAGCCCTCCCCCAAAAACCATCAATCAAGGAAATGCCCCACAGACTTGCCTACAGTCAATCTGATAGAGGCGGTCTCTCAACTGAAGTTCCCTCCTCCCAGATGCCCCTGGCTTGTGTCAAGTTGATAAAACAAAAAACAGAACAGAACAAAAACTAAGTGCGATAGGGCCTCTCAGAAGAAAAGCAGAGCAGGCCGGAGAACTGGCCCCGCTCCTTGCTGCAGGCTGCCCTGGGGAGGAGGCAGTGCTGGAGAGCAGGGTAGTGATGATGAGGGAAAGCTGGCGGCCTGACCAACTCAGCTACCACCCAGGCCCAGAACCAGAGCTAAGAGATGGCCCACCCCAACATCCACCTCATCTGTGAACTGTTGGAGCAGGTGAAGGGGATGAACCTACAGATCCAAAACAGCAGGATCTCCATGACACAGGACAACAACAGGATAGGCAAGAGGAGCCCCAGTGAGAGCCCATTATCCGTGTATTGGTGGTGTAGCAGGAGCCAGAGGCCTCGGACCAGACCAATGAATGACTCGTGGCAATGAACACTTGCAAGTAGATGAACAGATTAAAGAGTAAACAACTGTGTGAGTCAACAGGCCACACTACAGTTTCCACAACAAGATTCTCCCCCCCCACACCCGTCTCTCATTTTGTTTGATTTTTCTTTTAAATTTGGTTTTGTTTTTTTTTTTTGGGGGGGGTGGGAGGTTGCAAGGGCAGAGGGGTTGGAATGCATGATGTGAAATCCACAAAGAATCAATAAAAATAAAAAAAAAAAAAGAAAAATAGCATTTAATTGTCTTTGTAACAGTCAGATAAACCATTCTGGTGGCTTTTGAAGTTATTGCCTTTAAAGAGTTTGTCAGAAACCTAAATGAGGTCGCAGGTGGTTCCTGAGGGTTACCCGACAGGATTGCAGGTCATCTAGTAGAATTTAGGGTCATGGGAATGTAGCAAGACCAGACGTCTCCACTGTAAGCAAATCCTGGCTGATGAGAGCCCAGAAAATGTCTTGGAGAGAAACTATGTTGGAGGATATTAGTTAAAGATGTGTTACATTGTTTTTTTTTGTTTTTTTGTTTGTTTTTGTTTTGTTTTGTTTTGTTCTGTTTTTCAAGACAGGGTTTCTCTGTGTAGTTTTGGTGCCTGTCCTGGATCTCACTCTGTAGACCAGGCTGGCCTTGAACTCACAGAGATCTGCCTGGCTCTGCCCCCCAAGTGCTAGGATTAAAGGCATGCGCCACCACTGCCTGGCATGTTACATTCTTTTATGTTGTATTTGTTTAACTCTGTGAATCTGTGTTACTTTGTCTACCTGAAACACTTGATTGGTCTAATGAAGAGGCAGGGGAGAGAAACACTTGGGGCTGCCAGGCAGAGAGAATAAACTGGAGGGGAAGAAAGAAGGAGGAGCCAGAAAAGGAGGGGGAGGGGGAGGGGAACCACTCAGGTGCCCAGACAGACACAGAATTAGAA